>NW_028328215.1:0-15114 GCF_054136105.1 Typopeltis vanoorti
TAAAACTGGTATTTAGATGGCAAGATAAAACACCTGGAGGATGACAAAGATATAGGTGGATTGTTGCATTTAAATGTGCTGGCAAATAACAGGTTAATTTCGAAGAAAATTGACGATAGGAAGTTATTTAAATCATGTAGTATTATTGGTTTCCTGTACATCATTGAGGGTACAATTAGGAATTTGGTGATGATTATAATTCTTTAGAATTTTATTGAACTATTATCATTACAAGCAAAGCATAATTCTTTATGCTTTGCTTGTAATTTTAGCATTAAAAATGCCATCCAGGTAAAGAAGAGGTTTGGAATGCCCTGGCTAGATGAAAAGTTTCAAAAAAGGAGAATACAAATATTTTAGTGTTGGAAGATGAGTGGAGATTTTGCCATTTGAATGAAATACTTAATTATTATCATTGTCATCAATTAATAAAAACAACACTCAAGTCCACAGTAATAACTTTAATTAATAAATAAGGTAGATATTTCGTACTAAAAATAATAGTACATCTTCAGTGTTACAAACAGATAGGAATAGAATACAAGTAATGAATATTCGATGGATCACCTATTAAAATACAATGTTGTCACGAGCTAGGAAATGAAAGAAATTAATAAATAATTAATATTTAAGATAATTAGTTTTTTAATGATTACATAAAATAAAAGTCTCCCAGATCTTCGAGAGAGAGAGAGAGACAATTATTTCGATTTAAATTCGGTCGGTGTAAAAAAGCCTCACAACTTTCTTTAAAGAGGCATTCATATTTGAACCTGCATCTATGAAGTAGAATAGCTTTATCCCACTGGATATTATGGGTAGTGGTAATACTGTGTTGTGCTAGACCAGACTTCTGAGGTTTGTTGTAATCAATATAATATTGATGTTCTTTAATTCTTTTTTCCACAGAACGGCCAGTTTGTCCAAAATAAGAAACATCGCATTCACAAGGAATTTTGTAAATGCCAGCCAAAGACAGAGATGACAGTTTATCTTCGTGAATTGCATTGATTCTCCTACTTGCCTAATTGCAAAAGTCTTGTCTTGTTCTTTAAGTGCTCTCGCTGGACATTCAAGATCCTACATAAAAAATTCAACAGATTTCCTGGAAAAAATCAAGGATTTAAAAATCAAAGAGTCTGAGTTGTTAGTCAGTTTTGACATTGTATCTCTGTTTACCAATATCCCATTAGCCGACACAGTCAATTTATTATATGAGGATTACCCTCTGGATATCGCAAAAATTTTCGAATTTGTTATCTGTTGTTGGCCAAGTGGTTAGCATATCCACTCTCCAGCCAAAAGACTACAGCTTTAATCCCGCCATGGGCACAGATGTCTGTGATTGTCTGTAAAAATACTAGTGGCGGCAGTACATGGCATTGGTGTAGATGATTATGCTAGTTGTGGTTCGTTGTAGTTGTTGGATTGAGTGGTGGAGACAGAGAGTTGTAGAGTAGGTGTTCTCCCTCGATGAATATTTGGACTTCTTGGAGGTGTCACTCACATAATAAGTAATAATAATAATAACACTCTGCCGATGTTGCTTTCATTGGGACATTTCAGGAGTTTGTTATAATGGCATTTGCTATAGTTATATCAAGTTATCCTTTTGCCATGAAAGATCCTAGTAATGTTTCTTCTTTTTTTTTTTTGCCAATATTTTTTAATAGATCTAGAAATATGTTCTGAATAGAATAAATTATTTTAAGTTATGAGAGAATATAATGTTTTTTTTTAAATGGACGGAATTCTAAAAGTTTCCCTCTTAAACAGCAAATTTATTCTGAATGATTTCATCTAGTTTATTATTTTGTATTTAATTTGGGATTTAGCTGACCAAATTGTATTCTTATTGATTAAACCAAAATAAAAAATTATGGTACAACATGACAAAATTTCATGCCGGCTGGGGCGTCGCCCGGTTAAACAAGGCTCCCCCGTTGTTTTCGCCAGGAAACCAGGGCGAACAACGAAAAGTCAGCTACTGGAACAAATCTGAAGAAAAACCCCAACTCATCATCAACAGAGTTAAAGATCGGTGCTATCAACATAAGAAACCTGAATGGCAAAGAAATGGAGCTAGCTGAGGAATTAGATAAGTACCAGATCGACATAATAGGGGTGACTGAAACAAAAAAGACAAAAACTGGTGGGATCTTTCTGAGCAATAAATACAAAATGTTATATTCAGGCGATGACAATCAAGGAAAAGAAGGAGTAGCCGTAGTATTCAACACAAAATCCAAGGCTAATCTTCTTGAATGGCAGCCAGTCTCAGGTAGAGTAATGTGGGCAAATATGAGAATGGGGAACTGGACAATGAGATTATTTGTACCTATGGTCCCACAGAAGGTTCTACTAAGGTAGAAGTGGAGGAATTTTTTGATGCTTTAGAAAAAAGCAACAGAAACAATGAAAAAGGAAAAGTTGGTCCTTGTTGGGGATCTAAATAGCAGAGTAGGAAGTGATTGAGACACATACAAAAATATTTTGGGAAAATTTGGAGAAAAGAGCAAAGCTAATAATAATGGCAAATATCTGTTGGATTTCTTCTCAGGACATGGACTGGTTATTACTAACACCATGTTCCAACATAAAAATGTGCACAAATTCACATGGAGAGAAGAGGCTAGGAAAAAGAAAAGTCTCATTGACTATGTTATTGTTGATAGTGATCTTTTCTCCCTGGTGCAGGACACCAGAGTGTACAGAGGATTTGAAATTGGAAGTGATCACTATTTAGTCTTGAGCAGGATAAAATTGAATTTCATATTGAAAAGAATAACATGTAAGAAAGTTTTAAAGTGAACAAAAGTTGAGCAGTTCTCAGATGTGAACTGTAGACTAAAAGACACGAAGATTATTGAAGACAAAATGAAAGAGTTTGAGAACAGGAATCAAACCTTGGAGATTCAGTGGCAAACTCTGAATAAAACATTGATTGATTCTGTCAGAGAGGCATGTAGTGAGGTTATCTGCAAGGATAGAAAAATCAGAACTCCATGGTGGACACAGGAAGTTAATGAGGCAGTGAAGGAAAAGAAGAAAGCATATCAAAAGTTCCAGTCAAATAAGTCAGCTTGTGCTCTTAGAGAATACAGAGACAAATGCAAGAATGCTAAACACTGTGTAAAACTAGCTAAACAAAAGTCATGGGAGGAGTTTGGCAAGAATATAGAAAATAAATATAAAGAAAGTGGCAAAATATTCTGGAGGTTGTTGAAGAAGCTTAGGAATATAGGAAAGAGTACTGTAAAAGGAG
The DNA here is from genome assembly GCF_054136105.1 of Typopeltis vanoorti. Lineage (NCBI taxonomy): Eukaryota > Metazoa > Arthropoda > Arachnida > Uropygi > Thelyphonidae > Typopeltis > Typopeltis vanoorti. The sequence continues at coordinate 3,266 of NW_028328215.1, forward strand.
TTAGGGATGATAAAGGTGACATGAAAACAGGAGAAAAAGATATCCTTGAAGTATGGAGTAATTACTTTGAAAAACTGCTAAATGAAAGAAGCAGTGATGACAGCACAGTGATAAAAAACACTGACCAGGCATGCAGTCAGGAATACATATCCATACTTCAAGCAGAAAAAGCCACCAAAGGCTTGAAATGTGGAAAGGCAGCAGGAGTAGATGATATTCGACCAGAAATGCTGAAGTATGGTGGTATAAGAGTCTTACAGTGGCTGCACTGCATAGTTCAGAAAGCCTGGACAGAGGGACGAATTCCCGATGATTGGAGTAGAGCTCTCATAGTACCCATATATAAAAAGGGAAATAAAACTGAATGTGAGAATTACAGAGGTATTTCCCTACTGAGTGTTCCTGGCAAGATATATGCAAGTATACTTGAGAAACGGTTGAGAAGAATTGTGGAAGAAAAGCTTGGTGAAGAACAAGCGGGATTCAGGCCAAATAGAGGCTGTCAGGATCAGATCTTCACTTTACGACAAATAGTCGAGAAAGCATGGGAATATAACAAAGATCTGTATTTAAGTTTTGTCGATTTGGAAAAGGCATATGACAAGGTGCCAAGAGAGAAGCTATTCAATATGCTACAGTTATATGGTGTCAATGTGGCATTATATCAAGCAGTATTTAGTCTTTATTTGAGTTGTAAGTCAGCAGTTAGAATTGAAGGAAGTACAGGAAGATGGTTTAATGTTAAATCTGGTGTGAGACAAGGATGTACATCATCCCCTCTGTTATTCATTATCTATATGGATCACATTATGAAGGAAAGTGTTATTAAACATGATATCAGAATTGGAGATGTTAACGTCAGCTCTTTGCTTTATGCTGATGATGTTATAATTCTAAATAAATCTGCTACAAATCTGCAAGATTCTCTGACTAAATTGAATAGCTGCTGTAATAGATATGGTATGAAGGTCAGCAATAGAAAGACAAAGAGAATGAAAATAGGCAGAATCATTGAAAAATTTCAACTGTGTTGTGAATGGAGAACCTGTGGAACAAGTGAAACATTTCAACTACTTAGGCATGATTTTTAGCGAAGATGGTAAATTAAATATAGAAATAGACAACAGAATCAGCAAAGCTGGTATGGTAGGAAGTCAATTGAATAAATTCATATGGAATAAGAGAGAAATTAGGTGGAACAATAAATTAGCTGTATACAAGACAGTGTTCAAACCAGTTTTAACTTATGGATCTGAGAGCTGGGTCAGAAGTAAAACACTTGACCAAAGACTAGAGATCACAGATATATAATCTTTCTGAGAGTCCTCAGAAAGATTATAGGTATGAACAGAACTCATCAATGGCAATATCATATTAAAAACGAGGATATTAGTAAAGAACTTGACATTGTCAACATCCAGGAATGTGTTAGCAGAGCTAATCTCAGGTGGTATGGTCACTTAAACAGAATGGGCGAAGAAAGATTAGCAAAACAAGTGTTCTCTGCTAGGTTGGCTGCAAAACGACCCAGAGGAAGACCAAGATGTAGGTGGATTGATACGGTACAAAGTGCCTTAGACGATAGAAATATAAAATCTGATAATGTTGGAGTCTTGACAAGTAACAGACTTATTTGGAGGAAAATTGTAGATAGGAAGTTAGTAATGATGTAATTTTTTTTCATGTAGTACTGTCATATCCTGACACCCCTTGAGGGTACATGGCAGGAATTTGATGATGATTATGATGATAATGACATCTCTCACTCTTTCTCTCTCTCTCTCTCTCTCACACACACACACACGCAATGAATTTCCTTACAACTGGACTTTGATAGCTTACTTCAAACGAAACCTAATACTCATGGTTCTTCTGCACATGGCATCACATTAGACCAAGTAAATTATATTGCATTATGACAAAAGAGAGAGAGAAAAAAGAAAATGTTGTGTATGATCTCTCATTTAATCTCTTTTAATAAGAGAGAGTTGATTAATAATAATCAGAGTAAAAAAAAAAAAAAAAACCTGTAAAAGTCTATTCCTTCTCATTTTAGATTTCAGATACATGATTTCATAAAAATCATTTCACTAATTACATTTCAACAGAAATGCTAAGGAGATCTAAAAGAATTAATTTTAATTGTGAATTGAATATGATTATCTGAAAAATTTTAAATCAATAAAACCTGGAGATAAGAGGCAAAGAAAGAATTGTAGGCTGTTTATTATTATTATTTTTTTTTACATGCTTGTCTGCAACTGTTATCAACCAAATTTAATACTTTTGATCGCATTTCTTTTTCTGCACAGTGTTCTGTTGAGTAGCTCTATATTTGTTGTCCATCCCATTCATGTTGCACAGCCATATTTGCACTAATTTTGCAAAGATATATTCTTGTAACCATGCAATGAAACTTTTTCATTCTAAAAGCATAGTGGTGACTATTAATTTCATATATACAGTAGTCACCTGCTTTTCGCTTTTCCAGTCTTTTGCTGCTTTCAAATAAACTGGTGTCCAAAAGCTAATGGTGAACTACATTTCTACATTTTTACCTTTATAGGGAAACATTTTCGTGACTACAGCTAAATGTCGACATCAGTTTATTGCCAGCATACTAATAAATTATATTACACAAAAGAAGTCATAAATTTCATACAAATTAAACTGCAATACATTTTTGGCAAAAGTTACAAATTTCCTAAGGACATAGTTTACAGAAAATTATGCAGAGAGACATTTCAATATAGAATGTATCTACCCTAGATAGCGATGCAGCTCTCATAACATTGTACTATGCTTAGCACTAAGTGATTCCGGAATTCTTGAGGAATACTAGTCCGATCATCCTTCAGAGCAAGGCCTTGTTTGTTTTCTGGATGGAAATTTTAAACAGTAATGCATCTCCATGTTGCATCCCAAATGTGCTCTTTGGGGTTGAGATCTGTGGAGCATTCTGGCCACTTGATTCAATAAATATCTTCGGACTCCAGAAGTATCTCCACTGTTTATGTTCAATGTGGTTCAGCAATGTCATCCATAAAAATGAATTCTTTGCATGTAGCATCAAAAAACAGTCGAACATGATTCATTGCAATAATTCACCAGTCAGAGATGATAGAGGTGACATAAAAACAGGAGAAAAAGATATCCTTGAAGTATGGAGTAATTACCTCGAAAAATTGCTAAATGAAACAAGCAGTGATAGTACAGTGGTAAAAAACACTCATCAGGAATACATATCCATACTTGAAGTAGAAAAAGCCATCAAAGGCTTGAAATGTGGAAAGGCAGCAGGAGTAGATAATATTCGACAAGAAATGCTGAAGTATGGTGGTATAAAAGTCTTACAGTGGCTGCACTGCATAGTTCAGAAGGCCTGGACAGAGGGACAAATTCCCAATGATTGAAGTAGAGCTCTCATAGTATCCATATATAAAAAGGGAAATAAAACAGAATGTGAGAATTACAGAGGTATTTCCCTACTGAGTGTTCCTGGTAAGATTTATTCCAGCATACTTGAGAAACAGTTGAGAAGAATTGTGGAAAAAAAGCTTGGTGAAGAACAAGCTGAATTCAGGCTAAATAGAGGCTGTCAGGATCAGAACTTCACTTTACGACAAATAGTTGAGAAATCATGGGAATATAACAAAGATCTGTATTTATGTTTTGTTGATCTGGAAATGGCATATGACAAGGTGCCAAGAGAGAAGCTATTCAATATGGTACAGTTATGTGGTGTCAATGTGGCATTATATCAAGCTATACTTAGTCTTTATTTGAGTTGTAAGTCAGCAGTTTTTTTGAAAATGTCAACTGCGTTGTGAATGGAGAACCTATGGAATAAGTAAAACATTTCAGGTACTTACATGATTTTTAGAGAAGATGGTAAATTAAATATGGAAATAGACAACAGAATCAACAAAGCTGGTATGGTAGGAAGTCAATTGAATAAATTCATATGGAATAAAAGAGAAATTATTCGGAACACTAAATTACCTGTGTACAAGCCAATGTTCAAACCAGTTTTAAATTATGGATCTGAGAGCTGGGTCAGAAGTAAAACACTTGACCAAAGACTAGGGACCGCAGATATGAGGGCACTGAGAAAGACTAGAGCCATGAACAGATGTCATCAATGACAGTATTTTATTAAAAACGAGGATATTAGGAAAAAACTTGACATTGTCAGCATCCAGGAATGTGTTAGAAGATCTAATCTTGGGTGGTAAGGTCACATAAACAGAATGGGTGAGGAAAGATTAGCAAAACAAGTGTTCTCTGCCAGGTTGGCAGGAAAACGACCCAAAGGAAGACCAAGATATAGGTGGACTGATACGGTACAATGTGCCATAGACGATAGAAATATAAGATCTGATAGTGTTGGAGTCTTGCAAGTAACAGACTGATTTAGAGGAATATTTTAGATAGGAAATTAGTAATGATGTAAATTTTTCATGTAATACTATCATATCCTATACACACCCACTTGAGAGTATATGACAGGAATTTGATGATGATGATAGTCCCTTTTGCAGCACTTGTACCTCCTAATGTCATCCAGAACTGGAGGAAAGATTAAAATAATTCTCATCCGTAAAGAGTACATTAGCCCATTTTTGTCATGTCCAATTTTTATGGACACAACACCACTTCAAGCATGCTCTACGATGATCTGTGGATAAAGGGACACAGACTACAGGCCTGTTGACCCAGACAGCTTGCCACAGCTTTTTGTGATATCAGCATACCTGTGCTTGAATAGAACCGACTTGCAAGCTGACCTGCCATGGTGCATTGATTACACTTTGTTGTTATAACTGAAAGTCTGTCTTTGTGCAGTGTGGTAGAGCAAAGCTCTTAGCCTTGCTCTACCAGACAAACATCTGGAACACATTCTCATCATCATCAAATTCCTAATATATACCCTCAAGAGGTGTACAGGATATGATTGTACTACAAGAAAAATTTATATCATTACTAACTTCCTATGTACAATTTTCCTCCAGATCAGTCTGTTAAATGTCAAGACTCCAATATTATCAGGTCTTATATTTCTGTTTTCTAAGGCGCTTTTTACTGTATTAATCCACCTATATCTTGGTCTTCCTCTGGGTCTTTTTCCTGCCAACCAGGCAGAGAACACTTGTTTTGCTAATCTTTCTTCGCCTATTCTGTTTAAGTGATCATACCACCTGAGATTAGCTCTGGTAATGCATTCCTGGGTGCTGAAAATGTCATGTTCTTTCCTAATATCCTCGTTTTTAATATGATATTGCCATTCATGCCATCTGTTCATGCCTCTAATGTTTCTCAGGACTCTCATATCTATGGTCTCCAATCTTTGGTCAAGTGTTATACTGCTAAACTCAGCCCTCAGATCCATAAGTTACAATTGGTTTAAACACTGTCTTGTATACAGCTAATTTACCTGTTTTGGCTGTTTTCTCTCTTATTCCATATAAATTAATTCAGTTGACTTCCTACCATACCAGCTTTGTTGATTCTGTTGTCTATTTCCATATTTTACTTACCATCTTCACTAAAAATTGTGCTTAAGTAGCTGAAATGTTATACTTGTTCTATAACATCTCCATTCACAACACAGTTGATATTTTCAATGATTCTGCCTATTTTCATTGTCGTTGTCTTTTTAATGCTGACCTTCATTCCATATCTATTACAACAGTTATTCGATTTTGTCAGGGAATCTTCCAGACTTGTAGCGGATTTATTTAGAAGTGTAACATCACCCACATGAATCAAAGAGCTGAGATTAAAACCTCGTATTTTGATATCAGATTTAAATACCACTTTCCTTTATAATGTGATCAATATAGATAATGAATAAGAGAGGGGGATAATGTACATTCCTGTCTGACACCAGATTTAACATTAAACCATCTTCCTGCACTTCCTTCAATTCAAACTGCTGACTTACAACTCAAATAAAGACTAAGTATTGCTTGATATAATGCTCCATTAACACCATTTAACTGTAGCGTTTGGAATAGCTTCTCTCATGGCACTGTGTCATATGCCTTTTCCAGATCTAGAAATCTTAAATGCAGATATTTGTTATATTTCCATGATTTCTGAACTATCTGTCATAAAGTGCAAATCTGATCCTTGCAGCCTCTATTTGGCCTGAATCCAGCTAGTTCTTCACCAGGCTTCTTTTCCACAATCCTTCTCAACTGTTTCTCAAGTATACTTACATAGATCTTATCAGGAACACTCAGTAATGAAATGCCTCTGTAATTCTCACATTCAGTTTAATTTCCTTTTTATATATGGGTACTATGAGAGCACTACTCCATTCATCTGGAATTTGTCCCTCTGTGCAGGCCTTCTGAACTATGCAGTGCAGCCACTTTAAGATTTTTATACCTTCATACTTGAGGATTTCTGGTCGAATATATTATCATCTATTACTTCTGTATTTCCACATTTCAGGCTTTTGATGGCATTTTCTACTTAAAGTATGGATGTGTATTCCTGACTGCATGCCTGGTCATTGTTTCATTTAGCAATTTTTCAAATAATTAATCTATACTTCAAGAATATCTTTTTCTCCTGTTTTCATGTCACCTTTAGTATCTCTAATTTCTTTTACAGCACTCTTTCCTCCATTTCTAAGCTTCTTCAAGAACTTCCAGAATATCTTGCCACCTTCTTGATACTTATTTTCTATGTTCTTGCCAATGTCCTCCCATGACTTTTGCTTAGCCAGTTTTACACAGTGTTTAGCTTTCTTACATTTATCTCTATATTCTCTAAGAGCAGAAGCTGACTTATTTGAACAGGAGCTTTTGATATGCTTTCTTGTTTTCCTTCACTGCCTCTTTAACTTCCTGTGTCCATCATGAAGTTCTGATTTTTCTATCCTTGCAGACAACCTCACCACATGCCTCTCTGGCTGATTCAGTCATTCTTTTCTTCAGGGCTCGCCACTGAATCTCCAAGGTATCAATCTCTTTCTGCTATCAAACTTTTTCAATTTTTTCTTGAATAATATTTGTGTATTTTAATTTACAGTTCACATCTGAGAGCTGCTCAGCTTTTATTCTGTTTTAAACTTTCTTACATGTTATTCTTTTCAATATAATTTTCAATTTTATCCTGGTCAAGATTAAATGGTGATTACTTCCAATTTCAAATCCTCTGTACATTCTAGTGTCCTGCACCAGTGGGAAAACATCACTGTCAATGAGACTTTTCTTATTCCTTGCATCTTCTCTCCATGTGAATTTGTATACATTTTTATGTTGGAACATTGTGTTAGTAATAACCAGTCCATGTCCTGAGCAGAAATCCAACAGGTATTTTCTATTATTAGCTTTGCTCTTTTCTCCAAATTTTCCCAAAATATTTTTCTATGTCTGACTGTTAAGTTCTGAATGAAACTGAAATTTAATACATTTTATATTTCCTTCAGACTTAACATGCATGAACATTCTCGGGGCCAATATTTATATATCAGATGAATAAAGCTTAATGTAATTTATCAGCAACACTAATAATTTGAGAAAATACTTATCTGTATATTGTGTTGTAAATAATTAATGTAGCTTTTCTAATGTTCACACTATGCTATTTTTGTGTAAATACTTGTGTATTGCTGGGAGAAAGATAAACGGATTAGATACTGATGTTCAGAAGCTAAATACCTGCATCAAGTACTCGTGCACCATGGAGGACGTGCAAGCAAGGCTCCCCCCCACCTTCTCCGTAAAGCATGCTAAGGGAGAGTGTGGCGCTGGGTGCTGGAAGAAGTAAGGTGTTGTGGGCAAAGGGAGAGAGAATGATGACGTAGAATGGAAGCATCGGGCACGTGATTTAAAAGGTGTTGCGGAGCCGGCTCGAGGTCTTTTGAGTTTGTTGGAGCACGCTGAAGTGTCTATGGGCAGTTCGCCAGTCAATGAATAGCCCAGCAGAAAGGAGTTCCCAATCGCTACATGATGCCGAACCCTTTTACCAGAGACCGGCGAGCACCTACCTTTTTCGTCGGAGATATGTCTAGTCCGGGCCTATCAGTAGAATAATGCAGATAAAGTCAACTGAAGAAGGAACCAAGTATCGGAAGTTCTGTCAAGATGTATGTGAAGATTAGTTAGTTCCCCATCCTTTGGTATCTATTTCTTATTCTATTCCATGTTCTGAAGAATCCCTGATGACCTGCAGGATCCGCATCATAAAAGGTGTGCAGTACCCAAGGGATCATGACTGTCGGAACTAATATTTTATCCTTCCAGTGATGTCTTGTTTTGACAACAGAAGGCCATCACTGTCTATGTGCAATGTATGGATAAATGAAAGTTTCTCACCACAAAAACAAGACCGATCATATTGGGTCTTGTTTTTGTGCTTCCATGATGAAGATGTGGGGATTTGTTCTTGTTGTCTTCCACCTCTTTGGCCTTGCGGATTGAGTTCACTATTCTTCCATCTGGGCATGCATTCTCCTCTGATTCAATATCCAATGATCTTGATAGGTAATCTGCAACGACGTTGTTTTTTCGTGGGATATAATTTATTTCGACTTGGAACTCTTGCATCTCCAAAGCCCATCGAACAATCCTCTGATTTTTATCTTTCATGGAGGACAGGAAAGAAAGAGGTTTGTGATCAGTTCTGAGGATGACTTTCTGTCCCAACAACATGTACTTAAACTTTCGGACGGCATGCACAATTGCCTGCGTTTCTTTCTCAATGACTGAGTAATTTTTTTTCAGAGGATGAGAGTTTCCTGCTGAGAAAGGCAATAGGCCTAAATTCTTTCCCTTCCTCCTGTTCCATGACCGATGCAGTGGTGTCACTTGAGGCATCTGCTGAAAAGTAGAATCATTTTCCAAGTTTCTGGTAAGTGAGGACTGGTGATTTTGTTAGGGCTGCATTCAAAGATTGGTGGGCACACCTTTGTTTCCCCCCCCCCCCCCCAAGAAAACCTCACCTCCTTGGTTAATCTCACTATAGGTTCCATTAATTTAGAGCACTTGGGAATGAACTTCCTGTAGAAATTTATCGAACAAGTGCCTTCGAACCTAACTTACAGATGTATGGATTCTCGCCTTTAATATGGCAGTGACGTTGTCTTGAGTGGGGACTCCCAGCCTCACTTACAATATGCCCCAGATACTCAACTTCTTTCATGAAGAACCGACATTTTGAGCATTTTAAGGAGAGTTGTGCTTTGCTCAACCTGTCTAAAACACTCAGGAGGATCTCTTTGTGTGTCTTTAAATCAGGAGAGTAGATTAACAGGTCATCTTGGAAGCACATAACTCCCTTTCCTAACATGTCTGAGAGAACAGAGTTCATTAGCACTGAAAACTCATGGCTGAGTTTCTGACTCCCTGAAGAAGTCAATAGAGTTGATACTTTTGCCATCGTGTGGTGAAGGCAAAGTATTTCCTGTCTTCTTGCCTAAGGGGAATCTGAAAATAGCCAGAGTTCAGGTCTAATTTTTGAGAAGTACTGTGTTCCCTCCAGACCTATTAACAATTCCTCAATGTTGCATAGGGGAAAGTCAATGGGGTTGGCGACCTTGTTAACCTCTCGTAAATCCAGCACAAATCTCAGACTTCCATTAGGTTTCTCAACTAATATGAAAGGGCTATTCCTTTTCACAGTCTTGCAATAGTCTCTGAAGCTTATTCAGGTATTTAAGGTGTGTGTGTGTGGGGGGGGGGGTCCGATACTGTTTAACATAGATTGGTGACTCCATTGTGATCTGAATAGCATGTTCTACCTTGTCAGTGCAAGACAACGAGCTAATATCCTGGGTATAAACATGGGGATAGTGCTGGAACATCAAATGAATGAATTCTCCGATTTCTATGTTGTCTTGTTCAGACCTTGAGGAGTTGATGGCATCAAGTAATAACTTCACTTTTCTATCACTTAGTTGTATTTCTGAGTTCATCACCTCTATTTGTAGTGCCTCACATGCTCTCCTTTCATTTTTTGTCTTAAATTTTGGTTGATACTTCCTTCCACACAGTGATATAGTTCCGGTGGCAAAATCGCACCTGAATTGGTGTTTCTCCAGGAAGTCAAGACCTAATATAATTTGGTCAGTTGTGCCAGTGACCTCCGGGAGAACAAGGAGTTCATATGAGAATTCCACTGGAAAGCAGGGTGTGGAGAGTCTCACATTTACTCTCATTACTGCTAACAGCTCAATCTTAGCAATTATTAATCCAGTTATTTTCACAGGACTTTGTAACGTGGTGGTGTTAGGGAATCTCTCAATGAACTTCTTAACCAGGGATATGGGAATGATGGACAAATGAGCTCCAGTATCGAGCAATATGTCACAAGGGATCTCCTCAACTAATCCCTGTGCAAGAGACAAGGGCAGCCGTCCCTTCACTTCTACTGTTGCTCCATTTTGCATATCATAGGTATCGTAGTTTATGGAATGTGGCTTACTGACTGATGCATTAGAGAACACAATGAAGGTTCTTTAATCTTCACGTGAATCTGTTTCATTCCCTTTTTCCTGAGGGAAATCCCGTAGGCAGGAGGTTATTCCTACAATGGATTTATCATAATCTATCAGGTCAGAAATTTTTTTGTTTTGTTTTAGATCTGACATAGAGGTTTCCATTTCTTTCCCTCTGCATCCCTGGCGATCTTCCACCCTCAATTTTCTATCCATTAAAGCTTTTCTTCCCTTGAGAAGCTCTTGACACTCAGTATCTCTGTCATGAGGGCTGTTTGAATTGCACTTATGAGACTTGTGAGCTGAGGATGGGGGCACTAGTGTGTCACAGTCTTGCATTAACAATTGTTAAATGGAGAACCCTGAGTCACTTCTTCCAATATCCTTTCTCTTTCCCTGACTAAATTATAACACCCTTCCATGTTTTTAGCTCTCTAATTATAGATTACTTCCCTTAATTCGTCATGTAACCTCGATCTAAATTGTTGGAAAGTGATCCATTCCAGATGAGGTTTTTCCTCAGGAGACACCCTTATGGATCGAGCAATGGTCAATAACCTATCGAAATAGTTAGTTACGTTCTCCTCATTGCCTTGCACACATCTGTAGAGCTGCCTCAAGGTTTGGATGGGACCCCCTTTATAGGAAAACTCTAAGATTAGTAATTCTTTAAATTTATTGTAATCCAGGGTTCTTTTAATATCAGGGAGGAGTATAGGAAGTTTTTTGCTTTTCCAGTCAACTTGCTTCTGAGCAAAATCAGCAACTGAAAATCAGTCCGGTTTGCTAACTTTCTCAGGCATTCGACATAGGAAAAGAAAGCTAAAACATCATCGGACTCTTTCCCAGAAAATGGTGGGAATACCTGTTGTGGATTCACCATTCTGAAGAATTCACTATCATTTATGCCTGTACTAGATGATAGTGCCATAATGATATATCAGTTACAACCTTCATTTCTTTCTCTCATCATCGGACTCTTTCCCAGTTGTTAATATTTAGCTTGCCTGATTTATTCTATAACCTGCTCACTTTGATTCCTTTAATTTAGTACTTTAAGTCTATGAATCAAATCCTGTCGACTGCTGCGCCATTGTTATATCTCCTTGCTCCTCTATATGTGTATATATATACGTCGTTCTTATAATGTTCTTAATCCTGACTTATTCCCTCATATAAATTCCTTATCCTAATTTCAATAAAATACCTTGTTCGGTGCATCAAGTTAATATACCTAAATTCTTAAACAATCTCAATATTCAATCTGGACTGTTAACCATTCTTAAGAGTAGTGTATGTGAATAGAAGATAAAGGAATTGCCATTGGACAACACCGATTTCTTTGTTTCAATACTGGCGCTGATTTCGTTTTTCGGGTTGAGGGAAAATTTCTCTTATA
>NW_028328216.1:0-49992 GCF_054136105.1 Typopeltis vanoorti
AGTATGGTGGTATAAGAGTCTTACAGTGTCTGCACTGCATAGTTCAGAAAGCCTGGACAGAGGGATGAATTCCCAATGATTGGAGTAGAGCTCTCATAGTACCGATATATTTAAAGGGAAATAAAACTGAATGTGAGAATTACAGAGGTATTTCCCTACTGAGTGTTCCTGCCAAGATCTATGCAAGTATACTTGAGAAACGGTTGAGAAGAATTGTGGAAGAAAAGCTTGGTGAAGAACAAGCTGGATTCAGGCCAAATAGAGGCTGTCAGGATCAGATCTTCACTTTACGACAAATAGTTGAGAAAGCATGGGAATATAACAGAGATCTGTATTTAAGTTTTGTCGATTTGGAAAAGGCATAAGACAAGGTGCTAAGAGAGAAGCTATTCAATACGCTACAGTTATGTGGTGTCAGTGGGTCATTATATCAAGCAACACTTAGTCTTTATTTGAGTTGTAAGTCAGCAGTTAGAACTGAAGGAAGTACAGGAAGATGTTTAAATCTGGTGTGAGACAAGGATGTACATTATTCCCTCTGTTATTCATTATCTATATGGATCACATTATGAAGGAAAGTGCTATTAAACATGATATCAGATTTGGAGATGTTAATGTCAGCTGTTTGCTTTATGCAGACGATGTTATACTTCTAAATAAACCTGCTACAAGTTTGCAAGATTCCCTGACTAAATTGAATAGCTGTGGTAATAGATATGGTATGAAGGTCAGCAATAAAAAGACAAAGGCAATGAACATAGGCAGAATCATTGAAAATGTCAACTGTGTTTTGAATGGAGAACCTGTGGAACAAGTAAAACATTTCAGCTACTTAGGCACGATTTTTAGTGAAGATGGTAAATTAAATATGGAAATAGACAACAGAATCAACAAAGCTGGTATGGTAGGAAGTCAATTGAATAAATTCATATGGAATAAGAGAGAAATTAGTTGGAACACTAAATTAGCTGTATACAAGACAGTGTTCAAACCAATTGTAACTTATGGATCTGAGAGCTGGGTCAGAAGTAAAACACTTGACCAAAGACTAGAGACTACAGATATGAGAGTCCTGAGAAAGATTATAGGTGTGAACAGATGGCATCGATGGCAATATCATATTAAAAATTAATATATTAGGAAAGAACTTGACATTGTCAACATCTGGGAATGCGTTAGCAGAGCTAATCTCAGGTGGTATGGTCACTTAAACAAAATGGGCGAAGAAAGATTAGCAAAACAAATGTTCTCTGTAAGGTTGGCAGCAAAACGACCCAGAGGAAGACCAAGATATAGGTGGATTGATACGGTACAAAGTAAGTGCCTTAGACGATAGAAATATAAGATCTGATAATGTTGGAGTCTTGACAAGTAACAGACTGATTTGGAGGAAAATTGTAGATATGAACTTAGTAATGATGTAATTTTTTTCATATAGTACTATCATATCCTGTACACCCCTTGAGGGTACATGGCAGGAATTTGATGATGATGTAGACAGTTTTCAAACCAGTTTTAACTTGTGGATCTGAGAGCTGTGTCAGAAGTAAAACACTTGACCTAAGACTAGAGACAGCAGATATGAGAGTCCTGATAAAAATTTAGAGTCGTGAACAGATGGCATCAATGGCAATATCATATTAAAAATGAGGATATTAGGAAACAACTTGACATTGTCGGCATCCAGGAATGCGTTTGCATCACTAATCTCAGGTGGTGTGGTGACTTAAACAGAATGGGCGAGGAAAGATTAGCAAAACAAGTGTTCTCTGCTAGGTTGGCAGGAAAACTACCCAGAGGAAGACCAAGTTATCGGTGGATTGATATGGTACAATGTGCCTTAGACGATGGAAATATAAGATCTGATAATGATAATATTGGAGTCTTTTCAAGTATCAGACTGATTTGGAGGAAAATTGTAAATAGGAAGTTAGTAATGATGTAAATTTTTAATTTAGTACCATCATATCCTGTACATCCCTTGAGAATGCATGGCAGGAATTTGATGATGATGGATAAGGAAATATGTGTTATGTGGTTTCAGTCTTTTATTGAAGAAAATGGAGTTCATGAGGTGGACAATGTTTTCTTCAGTGATGAGTGCAGTTCCACCTAACTGGATATGTCTGTAGCCAAATTAACAGAATTTGGTCATCGGAAAATCCTCATGTTTTCGATAAAATCCCCCTACATTCTCTAAAAGTTGGAATGCGGTGTGCAGTGTCACGCCGTCACACTGGACCTATTTTCTTTGAGAAGACATTGTACAGTGCACTATACCAATACATCATCACCCAGTTCATGGCTCTCCTTGAAATTGAAGAATATAATTTCTGTTTTCAGCAGGATGTTGCCACATGCCATACATCAAATGAAATAATGTGATATTTTCAAGAGTTTTTTTGGTGACAGACTGATTTCTAATGGACGTTGGCTTCACCACGGTTGCTAGATTTGTCACCTCCAGATTTCTTATGGGGTTACCTGGAAGGTAAGGTGTATAAAAAAATAATCTTCACACAATTGATGAATTGGAGACAAACAAAACTAAAGTAATCGGAGTAGTTAGTAATTCCATGCTTCAAAGAGTTGCCTCCAATTTGTTAAAAAGATCGCATGCTTTCATTCACTTTCAGGGCAGCCATTTTGAACTTTTTTTGAGCATATAGACGGATTGATACAGTAAAAAGGGCCTTAGAAGACAGAAATATAAGACCTGATAATGTTGGAGTCTTGACAGATAATTGATTTGGAGGAAAACTGTTGATACGAGGTTAGTAATGATATAAGTTCTTCATGTAGTACTGTTGTAATATCCTGTACACCCCTTGAGGGTACATGTCAAGAATTTGATGATGATGTTATTTATTTTTGCTTTTGTAAAGATACAGTTATAAACTTTGAAGTTTGTTTCTGGTATTGAAGATTCAAGTTTATTTTATGATGTCCATGACTTTTGGATCACCCTGTATTTCTCTGGCCCCTATACATTTGCTGTAGTAAGAGTTAATTGGAATAGAATATTTTTCTGGTGTTTTGGTTGGTTCATTATGCATTTACTGTTTGTTTTTATTGATATCTTCTGCTTTTGATAATTTTTGTCTTTTAAGGTTGATTTTTATATCAGATTTGTTATGGCAGTTATTTAATTTGGTTGTAGTATCTTGGGAGACTTATGGTGGATTTATTTAAGAGGAATAATGTCATCTATATCATCATATTTGTGTGGTACATATCCAGAAATAATGATGATGAACATCATCCTTAGCAAGTCAGTATCAATAATGTCTTTTGGTTAAAAAGAAATGATTTAAATCATCTCTGTGATGCAAAGAACATTCACAGACCTTTTCAGCTGAAGGTGGGGTTATATGGTCTCATATGAAGTGGGAGGGCTTTTCATCCTGGATACTCAAGATTTTCATCCTGCAAAACATAAACTGGTCAGAGACTGCATCATTTTGCAAACACTATAGACTGCCAATAGGATTATCCACCTTATCAATATAATTGTAAGCCAAATTTCTTGACATAACAGGCCATTCAGCCTAACATGTTGTGAAGGATAACATCTGCATAAATTAAATAAACTGATAAACTGAGTTTTTATATCTGATATGAATATTACTTTCCTTTATAATGTGATTAGTATAATCCAATTCTCTCTCTCTCTCTCTCTCTCTCTATATATATATATATATATATACACACACACACACACATTAATTTAAGTCATGTATTGCCATTCCTAATGGCATTTGGTTAATGCTTGGTACTCATAAGAGAGATATAATGACTACTCAGAAGTAATGTAATATCATAGACCAATTTTTTTAAAAAAAAATGTAGATAGGAAACTAGTAATGAAATCTTACTGGACTACATGGTAATTTTACTTCTTCGGGACTCATTGAGAGAGGAAAAATTAACATCTGCAAGGAGAAATTGACTTTCATTATCCTTTCACTTCCTTCAACTTCTCCTAAAAACTGACCTTCCTCTCCATCTGCTGCAGCTTTTCTCCTTTAATATTCCTGAAGATTACCTCCCACAGTTATTCAAGGCAAATTTCAGAACACTCCATTCCTTACAACCTGAATCCACACATACACACACACCACACACACACACACTATAAATTTCCTGTAGACTTATGAAAGCATTATTTATGTGCTATACAGATAAAAATGATAAAAAAAAAATTAGTTTCTACCAGCAGAAGCAGCTAAAGATTGAGACTTGAGTTATTCTAAAAAATTTGTCTGCTTGGTTGGCTAAGCAGTTAATGTACCTGATCTCCAGCCAACAGGCTGTGGGTAGGATCAAGTCTCACAATGGGTATGGTTGTTTGTGAATATCTCCCATCATCCCACTTATCAGATGCCTGAAGTGACTTTAAAGAGTGCCATGTTTGATCTCTAGAGCAGGATTTCCATACTTTGTAAAAAATTAATTAAAAAAAATACATAAAAACTATAAAATTGATAAAAATAGGGAAAAAATACCTTTAGCTCCCATGGCACAAAATGTGCTATAGGTTTGCAAATAACCTTTCATAGTTGCAAGAAATATAAGGTGAAAAGTGATTAACAGGTAAAGTGTGAATTTCTGGGTGTGATGTTATTATGTTGTTATAGTTCAGAATTTTTTTAGTAGTCTTGCAGTTTTCTAGTTTAAGCATACTTTATGGAATATGACATTTAGCATTTATTCATTGTAAGTGCAGAGCCTGTAAAAAGATAGAAAATAGTGCAGTATAATAGTTTTTATCTATATCCATGATAAAACTGGTACCATTATATAATGTACATTTTTTATGCATATTATAGGCACGATTGCTAAATTCTTCTGGTAAAGATTCAGATGCAAGAGAAGTAGCTCTTGAAGCTTCAAAAAAATGGCCAGATAATGTAGACCTTTGGCTCTTCTGCCTCACTTTATACACAGAAAAGGTGGATGAATACAGTTTTGTTTCAAATTTATTTAGTGAGGCTATTAAGAAAGTTTCAGAGAAGGTAAATGCTCAAATCATAATTTACTTCCATATTGAGATTTCTGTAGTTGTATTGATTTTTAAGGCATTTTTAAGATAAATACTCAGCAGAGACTAGAACATCAAAAATATATTTGGCATGGACAACCAAAAATGCCTTAGGGGTGAAGACCCATTTCATCAAATGGGGGGGGGGGGGGAAACAAAACTTCCTAGATTGTGGTTAAAATCAGAAAGACTGTTTCTAGAAGTGACACATATGCTACAAAACCTTGTGAACTGTAACAGAAATTATGGTGCACTACCCTATCTGTTACTGTTGCCTTCCATGCACATGACTGTCCTTTTTCTGGAAGCCATTGTAATTCTAGCCTCTGCTGCATGTGTATTTTACCTTTGATAATGACAGCTTGACCTGGCAAAACATCAGGTTATAAGTACTTAATTTAGTTATTAAATTTGGTTATTTCATTCCTCTATCTGTAATTTATTCCAGAAATTTTGACAAAATTATAATTTATGCTAGAATTTATTTTCATAAGACATTTTTGTTTTGTTGAGTATGATTTTTGCGTTTTAAGTAAAATTTCCATATGCACATGTTAATTTCACTTAGTTCTTATATTTATGGAAACAACAAACACTTATATAATATTATTAATAACTAGTATTTAATTTGCGTACATTCTTTTCTTGGTATTGATTATGCCCTGTTGCTGGAAGATCTGAGTTCAAACCCAATCTAGGATTCGAAGAACTGTTATGGAGACTTTTCAACTGAAAGTGAGTGGTGAGCCTCTAAAACTCATTTGGTTTCAATGATGCCTACTGGGTTTGAATCCCATATAAGATGTGAAGAACTATTATCAGTGCTTTAGTGCTGATGAGTTAGTCACTCGTGGAGGTGGCATTGTTTTCCTCCTGTTAACTCAGGAGGAAAACTAGTGATAAGAGCACATGCAATTGACAGATTAATACATTATGCAGATGGGATTAACTGCCCTATCAGAGCATTAAATGGTTTTTCAAAGAAGACAAGTTATTTGGCTTTGACAGACCTTTGACCTTAGCACTAAAAGGAAAATGGAATAGTTTGGTGATCTCATACATAGGTGGCGGAATTTTTTCTTCTCTGAAACTCAACTTTGTCATCCTGTGAAACAGACAAGCCACCGGAATACATGATTTGAAGACATAGCAGACTATATAGGTAGGAAAGATTATCATGACAGCAGTGAAGTTTATAGGAAGCTGGGTAACTTGGAAGTGACAGACAATTTAGCCTAACATGTTAAGGGTAATGCAAGCTGAGCTAAGATTTAATATTTTACTTTTATTAGAAAATTTACTTTTTTTTTTAAATATCTGTTCCTTACATGAGAAGTTGCAAACCCACACAATATCCTCAGGATAACAGTGGCATCTTTCTAAAAACAGTATTTTGAAAAAGGACACATTCAGCAGACTTAATACAATTATTATTGCTGAAGAAAATGAGAGAGAGAGTTTGAAAACAAAAAATTGGAGAATCCACCTTTAAAATCTGGAATGATTCAGCCAGGAAGATGTGATGGCCTTCTCTGCATGGATAATAAAATCAAAACTTTATGATAGACTCTCCAACCAAAAGGCTGCAGGTTCGACTTTTGCCAGCATATTGGCAGTTGTCTTTAGGTTGGAGATGAATCTCATTGCCCAGTGTGAAGCAACCACGTTGTTTATTAAGGCCTGGAGTACTTACATGGAGATAGCTGAGTCTTCTTGGAAACTTGGGTTTTTTCATCCTACAGATGAAAAATCTATAGGATGAGGTTTATTTCTGGTTTAAGCCAATAAAGAGTACAATTTGGTTGCCATCCCATTCTCATTCATTCAATATTCAGTGGATACCTACTAATGGAGTGCACCACATGAAGGTGAGAATTGGATATTAATTCAGAAGCACCAGTCAGTTCTAGACATTCCTTAGAGGCAATTTGGATCTCCTCCCTGTATATGCATTGAGAGTATGTATCAGGAAATTGATAATGATGATGGGGACAAAACAGGCAAGCTGGTCAGAAGAACACATGCAGCCAACAGACATAACTTATTTACTGAAATGTAACTGGCACTTTTTTCCCAAAATAAAGTTAAAAAATCGTGGTGTGAGATATATTCGGTATTTTCAGAAACAAAAGTTTTCAGCAAAAAAATGGGTATGACTTACCAAGAATCTACTTTTTGCTTTCGCTACTTCCGGCCTCAAGACTGGTTTCAATCTTGAGGCTGGAAGTTTTGAGTTTTAAAACCAGCACTGTAACTTGAGCATTTCTCCATATTTCAAGTAAAATTACCAGTAATTTATAAGACTTAAGATATGTAATGAACCATCCTTCTTGAATGACTAACGAGAACTGAAAGCAGAGCACAAAAAGAACAGCAGTGGTAGGCAGGTAGAGATTGAGCAGCTATGAAGACGTGCATATGATTGGTGCAGTATTAACAAAACATTGCATTACTCAACAACAAAGGCAAGCCAACAATTGCTGAATTGAAATGCTAATTCTCTTCAACCGAATTCCAAAATATCTGGAACTGGCATAACAACATTCACTATATATTTCTTAGTTTTAACACAATCACATCGGGGTGGTGTTTTGCCCATTTATCATTGTGACCGGACTTCTCATTACCGTTTGTGTACTGCTTCTGTGTCGCACAGGTAGGCTTAGCTGACACAAAGTTTCAACCCTTTGGCTGAATTTTATTGTTGCTTGTTTGTGGAGCACTCTTAATTTAAAATAGGCTAAATAGCCATAAAATTAATAATTAGTGGTACGAATTAATTTGTGAGAGTCCACTTGCCAGCCCGACGCGTTTCTGTGTCGAGCTGGCAGGTGGACTCACACACGCATTATAAGGCATGTTAGTTTCAAATTGGGTGAAATTTTATTTGAAGTTAGCCTTTGTGATCTGTCTTAATGACATCGAAAATTTCAAATGCAATCGAACAAACTCTTATGTCATCTTCTCCCTACTACTTATTAAGCCTACTGGCCTGTTACCTAACTGACTTGAGCTTTTTTAAGTTGTACCTGTCCTGAGGATAAGGTGACTAGCTCTATGCCTCCTGGTATATTCTACAACTGTAGTTACGTGGGCCCACAGGACCAGTTTGCCTGCTTGCGGGAGGAAAAATCCTAGATAAACTGGGGATAAAAACCCTGCTGTCCACGCCCAAGTCCAGCTAACTTGGCTATGTCTGAGAAAGATCCTTAAGCTCCTCACGTCGGCAACAGGAATCCAGGACACTCCTTTCCCAGGTATATGGTTGCAAAGTGCATAGCCACTAGGCTAACAATGCAGACCTGCTTATTTCATGTAATTTAAAATTTGGACAAATGTTTGGACAGTAGTTTTTGGTTAGGTGACGTTTGGCAGTACATCATGTGGTTTGCTTGAGTTTATATAGCATAGTTTCTATGTGTGTGTGTGTTGGGAGGGGTAGGGCATGTGATTCATTAGTTAGTGCCGTTTTTATCCCAGTTGTCTCTAATAGCACTATTTGTTGACAAATATATTACAGACTGCAGATGTCTCTGTACCTTATTCAGTGATACAATAAAACTACTTGTTTTTCTTGTGCCCGCAGTATTGTGGTTGTTGGGTAGGCATGCTGTTTACTGTGGCAAGTAAGTTACTATTGCCTCGCCATGAACATGTTTAAACTTTTTTCGAGTGTGAGGTATATGCGAAACTTTTTAATTTCATTTTTCATAAAGTAAAGTCAGGGGTGTGAGTTATGTGCGAGGGCGAGTTATATTTGAGTAAATATGATAATGCACATGGTAATAATTTTCCATAATTCCAAACATGCAAACAAATAAGCCAATCAAGTTTCATGCCATTCAATTATAGTTAAATAACTACTACTTTACCTGTTGTTTTATATTCATTTTATCTTACAGGAATCTCTTCCGTTGTGGCAGTTTTATATGGATTGGTTGGCATCACATCACCAGCCAAAGTTAAAGGAATGGTTTGAGGTAAATAGTTTAACATTCACTTGATAAAAATGAACTTTTTAAATTAGTACCACTAATTATTAATTTTATGGCTATTTAGCCTATTTTTGATTAGGAGTCCTCCTTTTTATAATGTCATTGGCTTTTTACTCAATTTTAGAGCATTACTGAATATTTTTTTTTTTCTTCATAAAGTTCATATACCTCTTTCCTCACCGATACTTCTTCCACATTGCTCTACCCATACTTTTTCCAACCCACCTTCCTTTCAATCATACTTCCTTCCTTTAACAGAAGAAGAATGTATATCACCACACGCTGGGATGCTGCTGAATAAGAAGACATCCAGCAACATCCTGCAAAGGTATGTCTGAATTTTCCCTCTTATATTCTTCATATAGCTATGTAAAACTTCAGTAATGCTCTAAAATTGAGTAAAAAGCCAATGACATTATAAAAAGGGACACTCCTAAATAAAAATAGGCTAAATAGCCATATGAATTTATTCAATTGACTTCCCACCATACCAGCTTTGCTGATTCTGTTGTCTATTTCTATATTTAATTTGCTATCTTCACTAAAAAGCGTGCCTAAGTAGCTGAAATGTTTACTTCTTCCACAGGTTCTCCATTCAAACAGTTGACATTTTCAATGATTCTGCCTATTTTCATTGTCTTTGTCTTTTTATTGCTGAGCTTCATACCATATCTATTACAACAGTTATTCAATTTAGTCAGACAATCTTGCAGACTTGTAGCGGATTTATTTAGAAGTATAACATCTCCAATTTTGATATCATGTTTAATACCACTTTCCTTCATAATGTGATCCATGTAGATAATGAATAACAGAGCGGATAACGTACATCCTTGTCTCACACCAGATTTAACATTAAACCATCTTCCTGTACTTCCTTCAATTCTAACTGCTGACTTACAACTCAAATAAAGATTAAGTACTGCTTGATATAATGCCCCATTCACACCATATGATTGTAGCGTATTGAATAGCTTCTCTCTTGGACCTTGTCATATGCCTTTTCCAAATCGACAAAACTTAAATACAGATCTTTGTTATATTCCCATGCTTTCTCGACTATTTGTTGTAAAGTGAAAATCTGATCCTAACAGCCTCTATTTGACCTGAATCCAGCTTGTTCTACACCCAACTTTTCTTCCCCAATTCTTCTCAACTGTTTCTCAAGTATACTTGCATAGATCTTGCAGGAACAATCAGTAGGGAAATACCTCTGTAATTCTCACATTCAGTTTTATTTCCTCTTTTTATATATGGGTACTATGAGAGCTCTACTCCAATCATTGGGAATTCATCCCTCTGTCCACGCTTTCTGAACTATGTAGCCACTGTAAGACTTTTATATCACCATACTTCAGCATTTCTTGTCGAATATCATCTACTCCTGCTGCCTTTCCACATTTCAAGCCTTTGATGGCTTTTTCTACTTCAAGTATGGATATGTATTCCTGACTGCATGCCTGGTCAGTGTTTTTTACCACTGTGCTATCATCACTGCTTGTTTCATTTAGCAGTTTTTCAAAGTGATTACTCCATACTTCAAGGATATCTTTTTTCTCCCGTTTTCATGTAACCTTTATCATCTCTAACTCCTTTTACAGCACTCTTTCCTCCATTCCTAAGCTTCCTCAACAACCTCCAGAATATTTTGCCACCTTCTTGGTATTTATTTTCTATATTCTTGCCAAAGTCCTCACGTGACTTTTGTTTAGCTAATTTTACACAGTGTTTAGCATTCTTGCATTTGTCTCTGTATTCTCTAAGAGCACAAGCCAACTTATTTGCCAGGAACTTTTGATATGCTTTCTTCTTTTCCTTCACTGTCTCTTTAACTTCATGTGTCCAAAATGGAGTTCTAATTTTTCTATCCTTGCAGACAACTTCACCACATGCCTTTCTAGCTGAATCAATCGGGGCTTTCTTGAAGGCTTGCCACTGAATCTCACATTCAGTGGCAAGCCTTGATTCCTGTTCTTAAACTCTTTCATTTATTCTTCAATAATCTTTGTGTATTTTAGTCTACAGTTCATATCTGAGAGCTGCTCAACTTTTATTCGCTTTAAAACTTTCTTACATGTTATTCTTTTCAATATGAAATTCAATTTTATCCTGCTCAAGACTAAATAGTGGTCATTTCCAATTTCAAATCCTCTGTACACTCTGGTGTCAAGCACCAGGAGCAAACATCACTATCAACAATAACATTGTCAATGAGACTTTTCTTATTCCTAGCCTCTTTTCTCCATGTGTATTTGTGCACATTTTTATGTTGGACCATGCTGTTAGTAATAACCAGTCCATGTCCTGAGCAGAAATTCAGCAGATATTTGCCATTATTATTTGCTTTGCTCTATTCTCCAAATTTTTCCAAAATATTTATGTATGTCTGACAATCACTTCCTACTCTGCTATTTAGATCCCCAACCAGGACCAACTTTTAATTTTTCATTGTGTCAGTTGCTTTTTCTAAAGCATCAAAAAATTCCTCCACTTCCACCTTAGTGGAACCTTCTGTGGGACCATAGGCACAAATAAGTCTCATTGTCCAGTTCCCCATTCTGATATTTGCCCACATCACTCTACTTGAGACTGCCTGCCATTCAAGAAGATTAGCCTCATATTTAATGTTGAGTACTGTAGCTACTCCTTCTTTTCCTTGATTGTCATTGCCTGAATATATGATTTTGTATTTATTGCTGAGAAAGATCTGACCAGTTTTGGTCTTTTTTGTTTCAGTCACCCCTATTATGTCGATCTGGTACTTATGTAATTCCTCAGATAGCTCCATTTCTTTGTCATTCAGGCTTCTTATGTTGATAGTATCAATCTTTAACTCTGGTGATGTTGAGTTGGGGTGTGTTTTAGGGTTTGTTCCAGTAGCTGACTTTTTGCTGTTCGCCCTGGTTCCCTGGCGAAAACAATGCGGGTCTTGTTTAACTGGGCGATGCCCCAGCTGGCATGAAATTTTTGTAATGTTGTACTATCATTTTCTATATTGGTTTAAGCCAATAAGAATACAGTTTGGTCGGCTAAATCCCAAATTGCCAGCCCATCCTTGTTCGTTCAGTATCTAGGTAGATACCCAACACGGTGCACCATGAGAAGGTGAGGATTGGACATTAGGTCAGAACCCCTGGTCGGTTCTCTGCATTCTTTTAAAGTCTATGTGGAGGTCTGCTCTCAGTTATACAGCTTTGACCCAAAGTTCACCACTCAACAATGAACCAAAATCATGTAATTTTGTTTTTAGTAAAACTCAGACTCGTGGAGAGTGGTAAAGCTGGTGAAAGTGCTGATCATTACGCAGAATGAATGCTCAATGAGATTAGCTGCTAAACCTTTATTGACATGAAACACACAGCAGCTCATTACAAATGGATAATAACAAATAAAAAGACATACATTCACAACTAAACGTCGCCATACATACAGAGCATACACACACCGCACTGTTCTTTTCAAAACCAAAACTAAAATGTTTTTCTTCTCACCGACGTTTCCTCCGCGAAAACAAATGACGTCAGTCGCGTCTCCTCGCCGCCAGTACACAGTTTTAAGAGAACTTGCAAGCCTTCGTTATACATCCTTACAACTCCCTTTGGGGGAAGGACATCCATCACAGGAGTGTCGATGTTGCATCTAAAAGAAAACTCAGGGCGAGTAATTGACTCTAAAATACAAGGAATGAGGTGAGAGCTTCACGGTGCGATGCAGCTCCCACAAAAAAAAAAAAAAACTATATAATCATCATTAACTAAACATTAAGAAAATACATAATCATAATTAAGAAAACAAATCAATAACATTAATTAATTATATCAGTTTTTAATCTGGAAAGGGCATCGGCGTTACCATGACGACTACCTCTTCTATATGTAATGGTCATGTTATAACGTTGTAGGGCTAAAGCCCATCTGGACAACTTGGCACCATGAGCGGCACTTTTAGTTAGTTAAGTCACAGGGTTATGATCTGAAATTATCTGTATTTCAGCACCAAATACCCATGTGTCAAACTTTTTCAACGCTTCCAAGACGCAAAAAGCTTCCCTCTCAATGGTTGACCATTTCATTTGACAGGAATTTAGTTTTTTACTGAAGAAAGCAATGGGCAGTTCTTTTCCTTGTTCGTTGTTTTGAGCTAAGCATGCGCCAATTGCTGTTGCGGATGCATCCGTATACAACTGGAACGGTTTGTCGAGATCTGGAGTATGCAAAGAAGGCATTTTTATAAGCTCTTCCTTGAGTTTCGTGAATGCTTCATCAGCATCAGTAGTCCAAGGAACATTGTTTGGGACACTTTTCTTGGTCAGATTTGTCACCGGTAATACAATTTGGGAGAATCGTGGTATGTAGTCATGGTGTCGCTAAACTTTTTATAACCTCGACCTTCTCTGGGTCCGGGGAATGTTGACCGGATCCAATCAAATGACCTAGGAATTTCACTTGATTTTTCCCGAATTCGCATTTATCTAGGTTTACTGTTAAACCCACCTCTCTTAATGTTTTGAAGACTTCATTTATATGGGTGAGATGTTCGGACCATGTGTTTGAAAATATAGCTAAATCGTCGATATAAGATCGGCAGTATGCCTTATGAGGAGCTAGTGCTTTATCTAATGATTTCTGGAATGTGCTTCCAGCGTTCTTCATTCCAAACAGTAAAACGTTCCATTGATAGTGACCAGAATGCGTCACGAATGCTGTGAAGGGCTTTGCTTCCTTTTCGATAGGGATTTGCCAATATCTCTTGGTGAGGTCAACTACAGTGATAAATTTGGCTTGTCCTACCTCAAATAATAAATCTCTAGCTATTTTCATTGGATAAGCATCTGGAATAGTAAAACTATTTAGCAATCTAAAGTCAATGCACAGTCTGACACTTCCATTTTTCTTAGCCACACAAACCACGGGATGAGCCCATTCGCTGACACTTGGCTCAATGAGACCCATATCTAACAGTTCTTTGATTTGTCAATCTACTTCCTTTTGTAGAGTGATTGGCACCCTATAGGGTTTGAGTCTCTTAGGGGAACAGTTCTCTTGTAACTTTGATGGAGTGTCCGTCAACTTTGGCGTGACCAGGTTTGGAACTAACATCTGCATATTTCCGGAGGATGTCAAAAAGTTCTTGTTTTTGTTCTCCCGTCAAGAGAGCTTTCATATCCTCAAGGTGTTTCCTAATATCTTCAACTGATTTATTCATCTTGTCAGCGGGTGCATAGTGGAGTGTTCCGAAATCTTCATCTAGTTTGAAAACTAGACCGACATGATTGATTCTTTGAATATATGGTCGAAGCTTATTTATGTGGAGCTCTCTGATACTTCCATCCTTCATCTCAACCTTTGCAGAATGTGGTCTAGTAAGTTGGACGATTGTAGCAGGTCCTGTCCAAGTATTTAGAAGCTTATGAGAGGATGAAGGTAATAACACTAAAACCTTTTCACCAACAATGAAGTATTTTTCTTTGGAACGAAGATTATATCTAGAGGAGTATTGTTCTTGAGATCCTTTGGCATTCTCGGATGCAATTTCATGAGCTTTTCTTAGATTTTCAAGAAGCTCTTGTAAATAATTTTCAACCGAGCGAGAGGCAGCGGTTGGGATGACTCGTCCACCAATCCAAATTTCCTTTAACAAAGATAAGGGGCCTGGGGGTAATCTTCCATATACCAACTGGAAAGGTGATACCAGTAGTGCTATGTGGTACTTCTCGGTATGCGAATAGAAGATAGGGAAGATGTAAATCCCAGTTTCTTCCATGTTCCTGTATATTCTTATTCATCATCTCTTTTAAAGTTCTGTTCCAACGTTCAACAGCGCCCATACTCTCAGGGTGTCCTGGAGTGGAAAAACGTGGAGCTATGCCTAGCAGATCTTCAAAAGCTTGAGTGAGATGTAAAATTCGTGCCTTGGTCGGTACAGACCATTTTAGGAAATCCAGTCTGAGTAAAAATCCTCATCAGAATGCTACGTGTAGTTTTAGCACTTATTTCCTTGACAGGTATGGCTTCGGCCCATCTAGTGCATAAATCAACAGCACATATTATAAATCGATGTCCTCTTCCAGATGGAGGTTCTAACGGTCTGATACAATCCACGCTCCATACCTGAAATGGAGTTTCTGGTCTGACGATAGGTTGTATGGGGATTCTATCTCTATAAGTAGCAGTCCTTCTCATTTGACATTCTTTGCAGCTTTCGCAGTATTTTTTCACATCTTGTTTAATGGTAGGCCAAAAGAATGAGTACTTGATTCGCTGACGGGTTTTCTTTTCGCCAAGATGGCCAGCAAGCGGGATTTCAAGTGCCATCTTTAAGACATTTTCTCATTTCACATGCGGTAGCACTACTTTTCTAATATTCTCGCCACAAATATGTTTGTTATGAAGCAGAACCCCATTGTCAAACGCATAGGAATTTTCCTGCCTTGCTGCCCATTCAAAACACCTTCGAAGCGTCTCATCATCTTTTTGAAGTTTGCCGAATTCGAACTTTGCTTTTTCTGGTATACACTCAGTTTCTGCACCTGGTTGAGACTCTATCGTACTTACGGCCAATACTGTATTAGTTATTTTCGAAGGCATGTCTTCGTCTTCATCATCTTCTGAGCGTTTATCACTTAAATCTTTTGATTTCAAAACCGGTGATGACTACTCTCATGTAGCTCGACGCTTTCGACCAGCATTTCATAGGCAGTGGAGCTCTGTAGCAGATCGGTAACCAGTCTTCTTGAGATGGCACAGGTGACTGGAACATTACCATGTAAATTATCATCAATTTTCATTTCAAAAATCCTTAGGGGATGTTGTTTCATTTTCTCCGAAAGCAGAAGATATTTCTATCTTACTTTCTCCATCATGAGGCGTATCTGCCACTAAATCTTCACGCACTACCGATATTTGCGCTCCCGTATCTATTATTCCATTTAAAACCCTACTTCCACATTTGATTTTGATGACCTTCAAATCATGTTCGTTTCGATCAATGTCCACTGATTTGTATATTGGAACGGAAATTTTGGCAGTCAACACACCTGGTTTATCATCATCCCCAGTAGTAGACGTCTGAACTAGGTTACTGTGTGCTGTAGCAGGAGTACCATTTGATTGACTATTTTTCATATAAAACTTGGCGATATGACCTTCCTTTCTACAAGTAAAACAAGTTGGTTTGTAGTGAGGCTTGTATGAATCATAATTTCGCCGCGGCTGGTACCATCTCGGTGGACTTTGAGAGGGCGATAATGACTTATTCTTGAATGTTCGTTCAGGAGGTGGAGTATAAGGTCTAAACTTTTTAGTAACTTTGCCCTTCAGAATAGCTCTGCTGGGCTTCTTCGATGTACTATGAACACTGTCGTATTCATCCAGTCTGTCAGCTAACTTGGTTGGAGAAACGAATTTTGCCCAGTCGTCTAAGAGATGTTCTCTCACTCCGTGTAGTACTTTCTTCTTCAGTTGATTTGTAATAATTAGATCTTTTAACCCTTCAAAATCCTTGATATCAAGGCCACCAATCTGCTCTTCGAAATAATTAGTTATTTCATAACAGAAATCCCTCCAAGATTTTTCAGCAACCTTTTGGTGCATCACAAGCTTTTTTCTGAAACTTTCAGGATTCAGTTTAAATCTCTTTAGTAGAATTGTTTTAATATATTCATAATCTTCGCAGTTTTCTTCTGACTCTCTACCAATTATTTGGACAATCTCAAATGGTAACAAGGTCAAGAGACATGATATCCAGTCTTTAACATCTATTTTGGTTCTCTTCGCTTGTCTTTCAAACAGGGATAGGTATATCACAATGTCATCCTCTTGTAATCTAAACCTAGGCATTAGCTTAATTAGTTCAAGACAATATGGTTTATTGTCACTGGATACTGTAGTTGAGGTTGGTCGAACATGCACTTGAATTTCCAGTTTCTTCAACTCAAACTCCATTTGTTCTCTTTTCTGTTGGGCTTCCAATTCTTCTTTCTTCATCAATTCTTCTTTCCGCCGTTGAGCTTCTAATCTTCTTTCTTCATCAATTCTTCCTTGAGTCTGGTACTAATAATCGTCTCCAAAATCCCTTTAACAAATTTTTCTTCATAAAATTTACTTCCTTAATAATCATTTTAAGATCTATCACTTTCATTTCAACAGTTGGCTTCTCTCCCAATTCTTCAGCCAATTTACGTAAATCTTCCTTTCTACCTTTGGTTAAATAGGCCATGGTGCTTAACAACAACTCTCTTTACTGATGAATATGGCCTCCTTTGATATGCAGTTCAGAAATTTACAGCTACGTATTCTTGTTTATTCTCTTTATTCCTCTGCGATGTGAAAAGCTTTTAAACCTCACTATCATCTTAGATATCCATTTGCCTTAAACGAAATTTGAATTGAATCAAATGACATGATATGACATCAATTCTACTGGAGTACGAAGGGGAAAGTCGGTATAGTTGGTCCATCTAGTGGCGCCTTTAGAGATGTCCAGCTGAGATGGATCGTATAAACACCGTATATCATATAAACACAAAATACTTCACACTAAAGGACTATCGTGAGACCGCAATCAACACTCAAAACACACTCGAATGACAATGAACAGCACGACTTTGAAATATAGACTTTACGGCGAATTCTCATGAGAAACAAAGTCTTTACATTTTCCCACGGTAGCTCTAAGACCAGATATTACCACTGAATAACATCTAACTTACGGTACGAATGCACATCCTATAAAATCTTAACCAAACTGAACTGAAAACTATCAATAATCATTGATCTAGTAATCAGATAAAACTTCAACTACACAATTTACTACAGCTTCAAATACACGAATATATATATATATACAAAAACAAAACCAAAACAAAAAAAACAGTTTCGATTTTACACCTCTACTATATAATAACTTAAATCTCGAAACAGAACTATCAAAACAGTATGCAAAAATGAACTATGATAACACTGTCGTGTTCTTTCTCTGGCGAGATATCAAAAGTACTGACTGTTCCAAGATGGAACAAACATGCAAAACAGGACAAATTGGTAAATGCAGAACAGAACAAAATAAATTTAAAATGGAAAAAAAAAAACAACTATTCTGAATTATCTGGGACGAAAATATAGCTTGAACACTGGTGTTTTTCTTTTATCCAAACTACTGTACTACTGTTCCAGGATGGAACAAAATTTGAATACTGATGTATTCTTTCTCTGGCGAGAAATCAATACTACTGTTCCAGGATAGAACAAACTCCGAACACCATTTTTTTTTTTGTATTAAAACAGATTTTCGTCCAAACAATCAAAATAGAACTTTAAAATATGGGAGCATGCATTTACATAACGAATTGCTCTCACCTTGTAGATCCTTCCGACTGCGCCAGTAAAACTCGGACTCGTGGAGAGTGGTAAAGCTATTGAAAGTGCTGATCATTACGCAGAATGAATGCTCACTGAGATTAGCTACTAAACCTTTATTGACATGAAACACATAGCAGCTCATTACAAACGGATAATAACAAATAAAAAGACATAAATTCACAACTAAACGTCGCCATACATACAGAGCGTACACACACCGCACTGTTCTTTTCAAAACTAAAACTAAAACTAAAATGTTTTTCTTCTCACCGAAGTTCCCTCTGCGAAAATAAATGACGTCAGTCGCGTCTCCTCGCCGCCAGTACACAGTTTTAAGAGAACTCGCAAGCCTTCGTTATACGTCCTTATCTTTTTAAAATCAGCATTTGTTTTTTCGATTATGTAATTTCATAAAGATCTGCAATGAATTGGCTATCATATTCTCCAGATCTAATGGCCCCTGCGTCCTTTGGAATTTCTTGTAGAATAAGGTGTATGTGAACAAGCCACAAACATTCAACTGAATGAGAACATTCTTGCAGAAATTAGGACTCTGCAGCTAGAAACATTAACAGCTATCATGGAAAGTACTATAGAAATGGTCTGTCTTTGTGAAGCTTGAAAGTGGAAGCATTTATGTGGTGTAGTTTTTCATAGCTAATAAAAAAAAATCTTTATGCAATGTGAGCTGTCTAACTTTTTTTTAACTTTAAAAATTAAGAAATCCTATGATTAGATAGAATGCTCTGAACACATAACTTGCTAATTTAGAAAGTAAATTATTATTTTATTTAAATTTTTTTATGTCATAAGATCATTCTTTTTTTTTTTTTCATTGCAGTGCTGTATTAAAAAATGCTCAGAAATTAGCACTCCCATCAAGGAAAAATATCTTGAAATAACAGCAGAGAAATATGATATTACAGAAACCCAATGTCTTCACAAAAGGTAAATCGTGTTTTTCTTTCCTTTATTTTATTTTGAGTACGTCTACCTACATAGTTCAGTCAGAAGCAACATGCCCTTTGATTGAAAATACCTGAATTTCACCCAGTCCCACTTGACAAAAGGAACCTTCATATGAGCTTGTTAATTGAAGATAAGTTAGTCTCATAAAGAAGTGTCATGGTTTTTCCTCCTGGAAACTAGGTTTTCGTTTTATATACATGCACACTGTCGAAAAAAATGTACACAGTTGACATAATATTATGCGGACATGATTAACTACCCTTGTGGCATTAATTTATGATTCCCAGACATTAATTATGAGTCCTTGACTCCGGAGTTCTCAGATGATGATGATAATAATAATAATTAGGTTTATATATTGCTGAGTTTCTTGGTCATGACAAAGGCCATTGACCTTCCCATGTTAAACAAATGATGTGATGATATTTGTACACTGAGTTTGACCACTTACATTTTAACAGTGAGTAGCACTCCTTGTAGCCCCAGTTTGTAAGTTTCATGAATCACAAGCATTCTACAGGGATGCTCATCTATCCTTGTAGATTATCATATCCTTCTAGAATACTGTATCTCTAAGAAATATGTTAAACTTTTCATGCTTCCGGAACCATTCTCAAATAACTTGTACCTTGTGATATGCTGAATTCTTCGTTGTTGTAAGTGGCCATTATCAGATGTATATATAAACTGCAGGTAGCACTGCAGACTGGTGTAAGAGGAATTGCTTTTTGGTTACACATTAGATTTTTTGATATCACTGGACTGAAGTCTGAATGTCACAGTCTAATTAAGCCTAATTATGCTTTTCTTTCATCATAATTTTGTTGGACTGCTATATCTAGTACATCCCTTAAGGGTATATATTTCCTCAAAGGATGTACCATATGTAACATTCCAACATAGTTAAGAATTCATGATTAGCTTCTATGATCAGTAACATTCTTCACAATTTATTTATTATAAATAATAGGTATATAAATGAAGAACTTTTATTATTAAAAGACCAGAAGATAAAAGATATAATATACAAAGAGCCAACAAGTTTCACTAGCCACTGTCTAGCATTTTCAAGGCTGAACTGGTGTGAAAACAAATGCATTAAGTTACATTTAAAACATACACTTTAGTAACTAGTAGGCTGTTACGTTTGATCATTCTGTTTGAAGGCATGCATGTGTTCGAATGCTTCAGTCAGAATCCGGTACATGACCACGTGTTGTGTAGTTTTTTGCATATCGTAATTCTGTCGAACTGAGAGAGATGATGAAATTTTTCCATATGTCTTTAAGAATCATACCCTGATTTCTATTTCAATTATTGCCTGTGCGTAGTACTACAGCTGCTTCTTTTAAAGTTCTGTATCTGTAGTCATTCTCGATGTAAGGCATAGAACTGTTTTTTCCAATCTATAACGTGATTTGATGTTGAGAAATGATGAGTTAAACCAGATGTGATGATTCTATTATGATTGACATCCCCCACATGTTCCTTCTGTCTCATTTCAAAACTTCTAGAAGTCTGACCAATGTAAGAAAGGCCACATGTGCATGGAATTTCATATATTCCAGGACATTTGAAGAAAGGTACCACATCTTTGGGTGATCTTAAGTATTTGTCTGATCATGGTAGTTGGTTTAAAAACCACTCTGATGTTATGAGCTTTTAACATTCTCACCAATTTTATGGAACCTGAATTAATATATGGAATGACCACTGTGGACACATATTGGGGCACTGTAACATGTTGGTGGTTGTCTTTAAATAGCCATTTCTTTAAAATGTTAGAAGGGTATCCATTAAGAGATAGAGTGTTAGCTATTAGTGACAGTTCTCTCTGTACATCTGTTTCTTTTGAAATAGACCTTAAGGCTCTATTGCGGAGCATGTGAATGATGCTGTGTTTTTGTGATCTATGATGGTTGGACGAATAATGTAGATATCTACCAGTATCTGTGGGTTTCTTGTAAATGGACAGTTGGATATTGTTATCTTCTCTCCTCACTAGGATGTCAAGAAAAGGAAGTTCTTTGTTCTCTAGTTCTATAGTGAATTTGATCTTATTGTGTAGTGAGTTGATTTTGTTCAGAAACACGAGAAGGTTTTCCATGGTATCTTTCCAGATGATGAACACGTCATCAACATATCTCCACCAAATTGACGGTTTTTGTACAATGGTGGTAAGAATATCCTTTTCAAGTTTTTCCATAAAAAGGTCTGCACATGATGGTGACAGGGGGCTACCCATGGCTAGATCTTCCAATTGTTTGTATACAGTGTTGTTAAATTTGAAGAAATTAGATTTCAGGCAATGATGAAACAACTGTGTGATGTCTTGAGGGAAAAGATCTTTCAGAATGTTGACTACCTCTACGATTGGTACATTAGTGAATAAGGACACTACGTCAAGACTAGCCATAATGCCCGTTTCTGATATTTTAATACTCTTGATTTTTTCTACAAAATGTTGAGAGTTTTTAATGTAGGTCTCTGTGTGTCTAATCGTTCCTTTCATTAATTTTGCCAGATGCTTTGCTAGTAGGTATGTAGGTGAGGATCTTCCATCAACTATTGGACGAAGAAGTACGTTTTCTTTATGAATCTTGGGAGCCCCATAAAGCGTGGAGTAATAGGATGTAATGATTTAATTTGTTTTTTAAGTTCATCCGACCAACCGGTCATATTGCGGATAAGAGCGTTAGTCTCCAGATGATTACTCATGATGGGATTTTTATCTAAGACTTGGTAAGTGGAACTGTCTGCTAGTAACAAGTTAATCTTATCAAAGTAATCTTTCGATTTGAGAATGACCGTTGAATTTCCTTTATCAAATGTAACGACCTACCAGTTACTAAAGTGTATGTTTTAAATGTAACTTAATGCATTTGTTTTCACACCAGTTCAGCCTTGAAAATGCTAGACAGTGGCTAGTGAAACTTGTTGGCTCTTTGTATATTATATCTTTTATCTTCTGGTCTTTTAATAATAAAAGTTCTTAATTTAATACATCAGACCAAATATGTACAATTTAGGTATATAAATGATATATATGTCTGAACTCATCATCAAAAGGTGAATTGGATAGTAAACAAATTACCATTTTTTTGCTACAAATCCTATTTGTTTATCAAAAAAACAGAAGATGGTGATATTACTAAACGTTTAGAGAAAACCTGCTGATTACATGTGTATTATAGTATTTAGATTATGAAAACAGATTGCAAGTATGTGGATTACAGACTGGTTAACAGGAGAAAGAGGGGTGATATGATAGAGATCTGTGAACTTTTGAATGGGTATTATAGGAAGGTGGGGAGAGAACACGTGGGCATCCATGGAAGAGAAGTTTGTTCATAGTCAAGAAAGGGGGTAAGAATTAGATTTTTCTTTCACAGAATAGTGAGTGAGTGGAATAGTTTACCTTAGGGGTAGTGAGTGCATCTAGTGTGAATGAATTTAAGAGAAGGCATGACAGCTGGTTTGGGTGATTTTTAGCCTCTCTCGATGAGTCCTTGACTTCCTGGAGGTCTCAGATAATAAGAAATACTAGTTGCCAGCTTTAATCAAAATCTTTCCACCACTCTAGCCAAAAATTTAGTATCATTACATTCATATCAATGCTTTGGAAAACAGAGCATTGTACATCTTGAGAGATATGAGCAAAAAAAAAGAAAGAATCTATAAATGGTAACTCTAAAAAGAGGCTACTTGCATGCTATATGCAGAAAAGCTACACATTCAAATACTGATACAAGGATTTTATTGCTCAGTGAAAGTTTCACTCATGTTACTTTTTTTGTTACACGAATTAAATATTAGGATTACTTACAAGCCCCTTAAAACTCTATAGCATTCTGAGAGTTCCCAAAAACCAATCTTTCCCCAAAATACCCCGGAATTGACAAAATCTACTCTTGCCACTGTGATGCTATGAGTTATGTGTCTTATAGGAGAAAAGAAACAATAGGATTAACTGCACTATTTTTAAGCTTTTTACCTGTTACATGGACTGGACTATGCTTCTGCCTGCATTCAGAAGAAAATTTCATAACACCACATGTTAAGGCATGTTATGGAGTTATTTGCTCATGTAGGATCCTTAATGGAAATCAAGGTTTAATTTTGCAAGGTATGCTGAAATCAGTTCAGGTTTAGGTTATTTATATATTTTAAAGAAGTGCTGATTGTAAATTTGTGAAGCTAACAATCAAAAATAATGCTATGGAAATTGTTCACAAATTATATCCTCAAATTAAAATATTGTAAAGGTTAAAATTGTTTATTATGTTGATTTGATGTAACAGAATGTTAAAAGTAATTCTTTAAGTTAAGGAGATTAGACTGGATTATGTTGGCGACTTACAAGTAAACAAAAGTATTGAAGGCCGTTCAGGTATAAATTGTTCCCACCAACTCTGAAGGTCAAAACACCAGTGGCATAAGTTATTTAAGGAAGATTCGGGGGTCTCCGACACTGAAAACAAGGAGCTTTCAAATCATATAAAAGAAGCCTTGAGAACCTAGAGGGGGCTGTCTGTTTGAAAGTTTAGGTTGGAGGCTGTTCTAGGAGTTTATTCATCTTGCAGAAGTAGAAAGTAGGAGAGGAAGGTCATTCTACGGAGATGTAATTCCAGTAACGTAACATGCCACATGCAACCAGATGAGTGGCATCGACAGTAGATCCAATAACCGACAGTGAACTATGCTACAGATCCCGGAGGAGGACCTCACCAGGATGACCACCAAAAGCCGTTCAGAAAAGGCTAGGATATGGGACTGAGGAAAGCAGTCAGCAGAACTGCCAAAAGTCATCCAAACTGGTAGGACTGTATTTGTTTCTACGAATTTGTGAGTAGATTTTAATATGCTGATTCTGAGATTGTGATCAAGAATTGTATGTCCACTGAACGTAGCTTTGTTAAAATGAGTTGTTAAGTCGCTATAGGAAGTAATTGAGACTGAAAGTTAGCTAAAATATATTTATTGAGAAGAATGTTAGCCAGTGATATTGATTGTAACAGCCAGAAATTGTCTACAGTTGGTAAAGCAAGTTTTTCTTAGCATTGTGAATTGCAGTTCTATATTGTAAGGTTATGACTTTAAGTTTAAAGCAGAAATTAGAGAGAATTTGTTTGTTATTGTATTGTGCTTAAGGTAAAATAAATATGTTTTGTTTGTCTAAAAACTATCATCTGATTTTGACCAATGCACTGTCTCACAAAAATAACCGAACCTGTGTGCTTAAATTAGAGAAATTGCCACAACTGACTATTTAAGGTGTTATTTTAGAAAGTGATCTATTCTATAAGTGCTCTAACTATTCTTCCTGTGCCATAATGTTAATTCAGGGTGGCACAGTTGAAAAACCAAATAAATTTTCCCTAAATTATATCTTGTGATAAATAGTTAACACTGGATCTGTGAATTGCCTATTCTAGAGATCTTTTCACTAACAGTGCTAACACTTGTAGGCAGGGCCGCCCAGAGAAATTTTCGGGCCCATGACAAGTCTGTGCACTTAAAAAAGTCAATCACTTTTGTTTAATAAAAAAAGGCATATAAAACATTAAACATTTATTTAAAAAAAGTGTACAATAAATTCAAAATTCGATACGTTACATACCATACAGAATACAAACAATAATAAAAAGAGAATTTTTATTGCCTCATCTGCCTCATCCAGTTCCTTACTTTATGGTTAGCAAAATCTTTAATCACCTCATCATGATCAATTTTCATAGCCAGGTCATGTTCTATTGATAGCAAACAAAACCTTCATCTATCAAAATACTAACAAGAATGAAGCATTCTGGCAGGGAACATTACTGTTAATGCACTTACTAGCTAGCGCAGTGGACTGCAACAACCTTGCATGAACGCCTATTGACGTTGTCGCCCGCTATAACTACAGCAATCCGCGCCAAGAGAATCAGTGTCTTCCGGACAGTCACGGCTAGCTAATGAGTGTAGCCATCTGTCCAAAACAAAACACAGTATCATTCTCGATATGCCATTATCCTTTATCATTGTTGTATTATTACGAGAATTAAAACCATGCATTATAAACACAGTTATGTGATACGTCGGGGCCCAACGGTCGGGCCCTTTTCAATGCTGGGCCCGTGACAAAAGTCTCAGATGTCACCCCTCTCGGCAGCCCTGCTTGTAGATAGTATAAAGGATTACAAGTGGGGACTAAATTAATCGGTTTAAGATGGCAAATGGTAAAGAGAACTTAACAGAAAGATTTAAAATAGTAGAAGTAAAATACACATAGTAAAGAGAATAAGATAAGAAAATTAATCATAGAATATAACAAAGGTAACAGTTCGTAATTAATAACATCATCACAATTATTACAAATGCTGCAGATAAAATATTACAATTGAAAGATGATGATGATAAGAAGAAAACTGAATTTTTTTCAAAAAAGTTTTGAGTTTTTTTTTTTTTGTTGTTGTTGTTCTGTAATTCCATTAATTTTTTTCCCCTTCAGATTACTGAATTTAAGGCCTTTGTCACCACAGTTATTCAAAATAATGATAGCCATTGAAGAATCACAGGTGAGTTCTAATAAATTAAACTTTTTTTATAAAAATTATTTGGGAAGAATAGCATCAGTTTTGCTTCTTGTAAATGTTATTTCTGATATACAGTGCTGTTTATATGCAGGCTGATTTATACATGACACCTCTTTTACCTTATGGATTTCCATATGGTAATGGTACTGTCGTTGTTTCTCTCTAATTTCTTAACTTATGTACTTCTTTTTTCTCTATTATCTTTTCTTGTGTGTAGCCTAACTAGATTTTTCCTAGGGATATTTCCTTTTCAGATACTGGCAAATTTGTATTTATACTGTGCCAGCCAGTATCCTATAACAGGAATTTTTTTCAAGTTCAGAGAATTATTCCTAGATTCATTGGCGTACGCTCTAACACACACTTAAATAGATATCGGTACTTTGCAGCCGTGGCCAATGATCTATTACTTAAACATCTAAAATTTCTCCCGCTATTGTTCTAATTTTATAAGTGGTAATTTGCTATCTTGAATTCAGGCATATGCAATAAAACATGTTTATTGGAACTAAATGACAATTACAACTAAGTTGAATCAATATACTAAAACTTCTAAATCTCTTGCTAAGTTAAATCTCATGCTAAGATAATTAAACAATTCTAAATTAATCAAATTCACCTAGACAGATCAAATTGTTAATCACACAGAACAATAGAAAGCAATGACAATATTACACTAAATTAAGATTCTCTCATGCATGCTATTCATAGAGTATCGATACAAAATTAATAACGGAAAAAACTCGCGTGCAAAGATTATTTAATAGTATAATTTTCGCCTGTGTGTCACAGGCATCTTCAGTACATTAAGCTCAAATTAAACAATAACGGACAATTCCAAAAAAGCGCCACCTAAGTAGCTGGTGTAAGATAACTAAAAAGGTCAATAACTTTCCTAAAATAAAAAAAAATAAAATAAAATAAAATAAATCAATACAATAAAAACTTAGGAAAGATTAGCTGATTTATAAAGTACCTATAAATCAGCTTTTTGGAATTGTCCGTTATTGTTTAATTTGAGCTTAATGTACTGAAGATGCCTGTGACACACAGGCGAAAATTATACTATTAAATAATCTTTGTACGTGAGTTTTTACCGTTATTAATTTTGTATCGATATGTCTACTCACGGTATACCTCTTTTAAAACTTAAATTCATAGAGTACATATTATACAACTTGTTGCTTTCCCAGTTAAGGTTATCTACTAAACAAATTACACGTTTTAATTCAGTCACATACAATTAGATTCGTTCCTAACAATTCCTTGTTCAACAGAATTTGCTTTCTCAAAATACGAAATCTTATCAAAGTTCCCTAAGGATTGTCCACATGACTTAATCAAACACAAATTTCTATCTTCTATCACTTCCATAACAAATAACAAAGATCTTTACATTACCTAGTTCTTTCCGAAGGTCTATTAACTACCACATGTTGTTCTGGTCATCCTTTGATCGGCTATCTCGGTGCCTGGCTTTTGGCTACGTTGTCCTTTCTACTTTTCCCGAACTCGATCTAGTTTCTGCAGTGATTGAGGGCTATCTCTGCTCCTTTCTGATGGAACATCCAGCAACTGGCATGATTTCTGCATAGGCTGATGATTAGCATACGGCTCCGCGTGGAATCTTGTTCAGCATAATCAGGAAAATAGCCCGCTGTCTAA
Organism: Typopeltis vanoorti; assembly: GCF_054136105.1. Lineage (NCBI taxonomy): Eukaryota > Metazoa > Arthropoda > Arachnida > Uropygi > Thelyphonidae > Typopeltis > Typopeltis vanoorti. Next base: position 27,608 of record NW_028328216.1, read on the forward strand.
CATCATAGAATCTTGATTCGTCCTTTTTCCGACCACCAGTCAAGAATCCTTGAGATGAAATCCAGAACAAAAAGAGGCCTTGCAATATGGCACGCATTGCTTATATTCTGTGTTCTAGTGCCTCTTTTTGCTGTATCCTTTTTTCCGCACGACCCTTAGTTTTAATGCCCTTAAGATGATTCTTATTCTCCCTATTGCTGTTAGGTACTGTCTTCATGGAAAGAGCACTTATGTTATTATCCATGTTTGCTGTAGCCTCTGGTGTTACGACTGATACGTGAGTTTCAGACGTGGCCCTTGAACTGTTACTGATTACTCTCTGGCGATTAACATTATTTTAGATAGATTAATAGGACACAAATTTAAGCCAATATTTTCTTTATATATAATCACTAATTTGTACACAAAGTTCTTTACATGGTATTACAATTCTACTAAAAGGATATAATTCTATTTCTGTTTACAGTTAGTACTTTATTTCTTCTGCTCGAGTACAAGGTTTTTCTCTCACCTGATTTTTCTGACTTGTTAAATCCTAAATGAATTGTTTCCTTTTAAAGGTTCTTCATTCAGTATGTAACAATAATATGGAAATATGGGCTGCACAAAATTGCACCCCAGACCGTGTTTTGGATAACCTGATATACTTATTCATGTTGCAAGTCTATTATTATTAGACTTGCAACATTATAATTTTTTTTAACACAGCTAACTTCTGGTCTGAATAAAGTAAAATCTTAGTAATTGATTAATTGCATAATTTATTTTATTTTATATGGTATTATGAGTTAATTTCATTAAAATAGAATGAATATAATTTATATTTTATTGATAATTTGATGTTTTAAATAGTTTGAAATATTTCTTAAAAAAACAGTATATACTTTTTGTTCACTATATTTGTTTATCAAATAATATAACCCTATTATGACAAAGAGTTCTTAGAATATTAATGACAACTAATGATCATTAACATATCATGAAAACTTAAATGGGCAGTCAAGGAAAAGAACAAAGTTTTTGGTGAACTTTGTTCTTTTCAAGGAAAAGAACAAAGAAGCATGTCGAAAGTTTATGGCTAGTAAGTCAGCATGTACCTGGAGAGAATAAGAGAAAAATGTGATGCAGCTTATAATACTAGCTAAACAAAAGTCATGGGAAGACCTTGGTATCAATATAGAATATAAATATCAGGACTGTGGCAAAATATTCTGGAGGTAATTGAAAACGCTTATAAATGAAAAAAAAAAAGAGAAGTATAAAAGAAATCTGAGATAATAAAGGAGACATGAAAACTGAAGATAAAGATATTCTAGGTATCTAGAATAATTACTTTGAAGGAATCCAAAATAAAACAAGAAATGATAGCACAGTGATATTCATAACGAATGCTGTCAGGTGCATACAGTACTAAATTAGAGCCATCAAACACCTGAAATGTGGAAAGGCAACTGGAGTAGATATTTGACCAGAAATGCTCATATGGAGATCATGTTGGAAGGCTTAATGGAATATATATATATATATATATATATATATATATATATATATACAACACTCAGAAAGCATTAAAACTGATTTATAATGCTTCCAATATTTTGTTTCAGTCACTCAGACATCTTCAGGGATGACAAAAAAAAAACTATTGTAACACGCTCAAATACAACACAATACTAAGTGAAACATGTGGGTGACTCTAAAGTCCTATCTTGGTAGTGTGCCATCTATGGCATTTGTAGGTTAGCTAGGGTGTACAGTAGGATCTCTGATAATTAATTAATGTTTCCCAAGACTCTCTGGCTGAACTATTCGGGTTTTCTTCAAGGCTTGCCACAGAATAACCAAACCTTGGAGATTCAGTGGCAAGCCTTGAAGAAAACCTCGATTGATTCAGCCAGAGAAGCATGTGGTGAGGTTGTCTGCAAGGATAGAAAAATCAGAACTCCATGGTGAATACAGGAAGTTAAAGATGCAGTGAAGGAAAAGAAGAAAGCAAATCAAAAGTTCCTGGTGAATAAGTCAACTTGTGCTCTCAGAGAATTCAGAGACAAATGTAAGAAAGCGAAGCACTGTGTAAAACTGGCTAAACAAAAGTCATGGGAGGACTTTGGCAAGAACAGAAAATAAATATCAAGAAGGTGGTAAGATATTCTGGAGGTTGTTGAAGAAGCTTAGGAATGGAGGAAAGATGCTGTAAAAGGAGTTAGAGATGATAAAGGTGACATGAAAACAAGAGAAAAAGATATCCTTGAAGTATGGAGTAATTACTTCGAAAAATTGCTAAATGAAACAAGCAGTGATAGCGCAGTGGTAAAAAACACTCAACAGGCATACAGTCAGGAATTCATATCCATACTTGAAGTAGAAAAAGCCATCGAAGGCTTGAAATGTGGAAAGGCAGCAGGAGTAGATGACATAAGACCAGAAATGCTGAAGTATGGTGGTATAAAAGTCTTAGTGGCTGCACTGCATAGTTCAGAAAACCTGGACAGAGGGATGAATTCCTAATGATTGGAGTAGAGCTCTAATAGTGCCTATATATAAAAAGGGAAATAAAACTGAATGTGAGAATTACAGCAGTGTTTCCCTACTGAGTGTTCCTAGCAAGATCTATGCAAGTATACTTTAGAAACGGTTGAGAAGAATTGTGGAAGAAAAGCTTGGTGAAGAACAAGCTGGATTCAGGCCAAATAGAGGCTGTCAGGATTAGATCTTCACTTTACGACAAATAGTCGAGAAAGCATGGGAATATAACAAAGATCTGTATTTAAGTTTTGTCGATCTGGAAAAGGCATATGACAAGGTGCCAAGAGGGAAGCTATTCAGTACGCTACATTTATATAGGGTCAATGGGGTTATTATATCAAACAATATTTAGTCTGTATTTGACTTGTAAGTCGGCAGTTAGAATTGAAGGATGTACAGGAAGATGTACATTATCCCCATCTGTTATTCATAATCTATATGGATCACATTATGAAGGAAAGTGGTATTAGACATGATATCAGAATTGGAGATGTTAATGTCATCTCTTTGCTTTATGTGGATGATGTTATACTTCTGAATAAATCCACTACAAGTTTGCAAGATTCCCTGACTAAATTGAATAACTGTTGTAATAGATATGGTATGAAGGTCAGCATTAAGAAGACAAAGACAATGAAAATAGGTAAAATTGTTGAAAATATCAACTGTGTTGTGAACAAGGAACCTGTAGAACAAGTAAAACATTTTAACTACTTACGCACGGTTTTTAGTAAAGATGGTAAATTAAATATGCAGATAGACAACAGAATCAACAAAGCTGGTATGGTAGGAAGTCAATTGAATAAATTCATATGGAATAAGAGAGAAATTAGTTGGATACCAGTTTTAACTTATGGATCTGAGAGCTGGGTCAGAAGTAAAACACTTGACCAAAGACTAGAGACCACAGATATGAGTGTCCTGAGAAAGATTATAGGTGTGAACACTGTCTTGTACACTGGCATCAATGGCAATATCATATTAAAAACGAGGATATTAGGAAAGAACTTGACATTGTCAGCATCCAGGAGTGCGTTAGCAGAGCTAATCTCAAGTGGTATGGTCACTTAAACAGAATGGGCGAGGAAAGATTAGCCAAAGAAGTGTTCTCTGCCAGGTTGGCAGGAAAACGACCCAGAGGAAGACCAAGATATAGGTGGATTTATACGGTACAAAGTGCCTTAGACGATAGAAATATAAGATCTGATAATGTTGGAGTCTTGACAAGTAACAGACTGATTTGGAGGAAAATTGTAGATAGGAAGTTAGTAATGATGTAAAATTTTCATGTAGTACTATCATATCCTGTATACCCCTTGAGGGTTCATGTCAGAGATTTGATGATGAAATTTGGGAAGTTTTATGCATCCATATTTATTTAAATTCAGTTGATTTCTGAGTGCTGTTGCAGATTCTAAATAGTCTTTGTTTCTTGAGTATACTATGGTGGAGCATGGTGGTTTTTTTTTTAGAAGATCCTCTGGGTTGTATCTAAAACATGGTCTGCAAGGCCAGATTGACCATAGTCATAATTGCAGGTGTATGATTTGTGTTCTAAGTAAGCAGAAGATTGCTGACCTACCTGTCTATCCAACTTGCAGGAACAGGGTACTTTATAAACTCCAGGCACTGAGAGAGGAGGGTGAGAGGGGAGAACCCATAGCGGTTCTAATGGCTGCAGTGATTACAGAGATAAAAAAAGTAATCAGTTTCTCCCCCATTCCTTGGCCATCTCTTTAGAAGGATTTCTGAAGAGATGTCCAAGGAATGGGGTGGCACATCAGAAAAAATAGCCATGCCCTTAAAAAAGTACAACCTCCATACATTGTTTAAGCTCCATGTGTAAGCTTTCTACCCTTATCCATTCTACCAAAGATCATCTCCCTCCTCTCTCAGTGCCTGAAGTTTATAAAGTACCTTGTTTCTGCAAACCGGCTTACTTTGGACAGACAGCTAAATCAGCAACCATTGTTGTGTCTCATTTTATGATTTTTATTCTATCTAATAATTTCTGCTTATCTATGTTCTGCTATTATCTATGCTCGAGTTATCACCAAAATTTTTACTAATATCTGAGTTATTTCTCCCCTTAGTATCCATAATATTTGTATTATGCTGCACCTTTTGTGACATTTAGTTCAAGATATTATATGCAAAAACAAGGAGAAAGAACTAAAATATGTCAGAAAGTGTAACTATGTTGCAGTCGTGACACTTAATCTCATTTCTTAACACATCAATTTCCGCGTGATTAGGTTCGTAATTTTCAAGTGGTGCATTGGATAGCAATTTCAGACAACTGTTTTATCATTGGACAAAAGATTTATTAAATTCCTTAACATGGTACAATTCAAATTTTAGTTATTACTCAATTCAATGCTATACTAAATATTTACAAACTAACATTAGCTTATCATAAATAATTAAGCTATGATCCTATAATGGGTATTACGATCATGCCGCCATACACATTCAACACATAACTTCATATCACATGGGCATATAAGATTAATTCACACTATTTAACTATCCAAACTTAAGTATATTAACTAAACCATTTACTGCACTAACACATAACTATGACATTTAAACTTTCTTATACAATATAATAGACATGCAAAATTCTCAGGACACGTACTTACTTATATAATATTCATTAGCAAGCTTACTTTCATTATATTCTGTCAGATACTAAAGTCCTAGTATATTTTTTCCTTGGTCACTTCAACAGTTCCGTATTAGAATAATTATACATATTACAGACAAATTTTAGTTAACATTAGATATAATTTACAGTACCCTTCTTTCTTGAGTTTTCCATATGGGCCTTTATCTTTTTCTGATTGAACTATCTTGGTATGACCTCTTCGATAATCTGCTTATCCTACGTTCCTTTTGGAATTGAACTAGGCTCACGCGGTCTTAACGTTTCGTAACTCCGGACACACTTTGAATCATCTATATATCTGCTGTGCAACTCGTGACATGGACATCTATTTCTTTACAGCTTTCCCCTTTTCGTAGTTATTGCTGGAGTTGAAGCACAAAGAATATGCTTTCTTTTCTTTGACTCTATGGCATTCTTCGCTTCTTACATAGGAAATTCGGAATCGAAATCCCACTCACTCTTGTTTCCTTGTTGTGACGACGGAGATGTGTAACCCCAAATTCGCCACTCAGGAAAACTACGTGAAACCTATGCCATGGAGCTCGTAAAGAACTCTCCCAGGAAAAGAACCAAAACAACAACCCAAAAAGCCATGTGGGGGGGATTTCCAACCCTTTTATACCTGCTCTCCTAACGGCACCTTTTTTAACTGATTTTCTCCGCCCCCTTCTTGATTTTACTTCACCGACCAATTAGGGTGGCTTTTTCTGCCAAACGTTGTCTCAATCCAGGAATCGGCCCTAAGCGATAGTCTGTTGTTCTTCTTCCACTAGCCTCTAACTTAATCCCCTTTCCAAATTTTTTCTATGAATTTACTTAAGTTAATCTCTAGCCTCTCACATACCATCTTTTATGATACATCTGTAGAGGCTTAAGTGCTGTGAGGACATCATGTTGGAGGCTTAATGGATTTTTTACAACACTCAAAAAGAATTAAAATAGAATTTAATACTTCCTATATTTCGTCCAAGTCACTAGGACATCTACGGGGATTACAAAAACAATGTAACATATACACAAATAACAAACAATACTAAGCCCAACCACGTGGGTGACACTAAAGTCCTATCTAGGTAGAGCACCCTCTAAGGGCAGTAGTAGGTGGCCTGGAATGTAAGGTGGGAACTCTGGTGATGAGTGTTTCCCAAATCTTCGGAAGCTTAATGCAACCGTATTTATTGAGATTTCATTGGTTTTTGAGAGCTGTGCTGCTTCTAAGAAAAGTCTCTTAGAAGCAGCACAGGCTTGGCTGACCAAAACATGGTCAGCCAAGCCTGAAAGGCCATAGTTGTGTTTGAAGATGTAAGACTTGTGTTCCTCTAGGTGGATGGATGCTGATCTGCCTGTCTGTTTAGAGTACGCCAGCTTACAAGAACAGGGTACTTTGTAAACTCCAGGCAGAGAGAGAGAAGGGAGCTGATCTTTTGTAGAACGGATAAGGGTAGCAAGCTTGCGGTGGGGCTTATATGCTGTGTGTAGGTTGTACTTTTCAGTATCTTGGCTATTTTTTCAGATGTGCCATGGATGCAGGGTATGGTGATGGCATTTTTAAAATCTTGTTGACAAGAAGGACAGGGAATGGGGGAGGAGTTGATTATTTTTTTGATACTGTGATCGCTGTAGCCATTGGAGAGGAAAGTGCTGTGTATGTGGTTAAGCTCAGTAGTGAGGGCGGTTCCACTGGAACAAAGATTATGGGCTCTCTTGGTAAAAGTTTTAATAATGCCATATTGTTGAGAGGGGTGATGGTGGGAGAGTTTGTGAATGTATTTGCCTGTGTGTGTGGGTTTTCTGTATATGGTGAAGGTAGGTGTATCATTAGGCAGGCATGTGACTAAGGTGTCTAGGAAGGGTAAACAATTGTTCTTTTCTTTTTCCATAGTGAACTGGATTCTTAGATGTAGGCTATTGAGATGACTGAGGAAGGAGTCTAACATGTCTGGGCCATGAGGCCAAATAGAGAACACATAATCTACATATCTTAGCCAGATAGAAGGTTTGAGTGGGGCTGAGTCTATGGTTCGTGTTTCAAAATCTTCCATATAAAAATTGGCAAGGGGGGGAGAGAGGGGGAAACCATGGCAGTTCCCTCTATCTGCTTGTAGAGTTTGTTCTTCCAAGAAAAATACCCAGAGTTAATGGCAAAGGAAAAGAGATCTAAGATGTCAGAGGGAAAAACGTTTTCTAAGAGAGAGAGAGATAAGGTGTCAATTAAGGGAATATTGGTAAACAAAGAGGAGATATCAAAGCTTACCAATATGTCTGTCTTATTCAAGGTTAAATTTTCTGTGAGGGCTTTAAAGTGGGTCGAGTTTTTTGTCACCCACGTGGTTGGGCTTAGTATTGTTTGTTATTTGTGTATATGTTACATTAATTGTTTTTGTAATCCCCGTAGATGTCCTAGTGACTAGGACGAAATATAGGAAGTATTAAATTCTATTTTAATTCTTTTTGAGTGTTGTAAAAAATCCATTAAGTCTCCAACATGATGTCCTCACAGCACTTAAGCCTCTACACACGTATTCTAATCATCCATGGAGAAGAATTAGCAAGCAAATCCAAGCAATACGGTAAGTCAAAACTACGACTATCTAGGCAACTAAATAGGCTGGCCTTTTTAAAACGATGTCGGGATACAAGAGTGATACCAAACTGCGTTAAAATGAAGATCAATTTACATTCCAAAAAAGCACTTCGTATATATAACCGTGCCATCCTGGCATTACTCCGCGAGCAAATCGCCTCTACACTTGCTACCCTCGCAGTGACGAACGCCACCATTGGCTCCTTACATTCAGAGCTCTCCACCGTTCTTAACCCTGAACTTTGGTCGATTCTCTCTGGCATTTCGGAAACTTCCGCACAGTGAGAATTCCAAAAAATAAAAAATAAACACATCAAATATAGCAACCTTGTGAAAAACAAACCACAACCACAAAATCAACCGCTCCAGACAGTAATAAACCTCTCTTCCAAAAGGCTCAACGACGATGCCGTCAGCGCCCTTTGCCTCGGCCGTAATTTTGCCATCGCTCTGAAGGAAGTGCCGGTGCTTGACGTAATGGTGAACATCGAACGGGGAATCGGTCACTTACCGTCGGAGATAGCTAACAACATCAGACTTGACGTAGCCAACATCCTCGTGCATTCTTCTCTGCCAAAAAGTAATTTATCATATGCCCAACGCACAGCTCTCTTGAAACTACGGAAAGAAAAAAGTATCGTCATCACCAGAGCGGATAAGGGTAATGACACAGTCGTTCTTAATACCAGTGAATACAATCATAAAATGAACATTATCCTCTGCGATCGACCCCACAAAAACACAAGTTAAGAAACTAAAAATCTTACTCAAAAAAGTATCTTCCTGGCCCCCTGACGTCACGAAAAAACTTAAACCTTCTGCCCCCCCGAATATACGGTTTACCAAATATCCACAAACCCAATTCCCCACTCAGGCCTATAGTAGATGCCACCAATGCACCTTGCTATAGACTATCTAAACAGCTGGCCAACTCTCTGATCCCCCTCACCAAAAGGTCCCCTTCCTATATAAAAAATTCGACCCACTCTAAAGCCCTCACAGACAATTTAACCTTGAATAAGACAGACATATTGGTAAGCTTTGATATCTCCTCTTTGTTTACCAATATTCCCTTAATTGACACCTTATCTCTCTTAGAAACGTTTTTCCCTCTGACATCTTAGATCTCTTTTCCTTTGCCATTAACTCTAGGTATTTCTCTTGGAAGAACAAAAATCTACAAGCAGATAGAGGGAACCGCCATGGGTTCCCCCCCTTGCCAATTTCTATATGGAAGATTTCGAAAAACTAGCCATAGACTCAGCCCCACTGAAACCTTCTATCTGGCTAAGATATGTAGATGATGTGTTCTCTATTTGGCCTCATGGCCCAGACACATTAGACTCCTTCCTCAGTCATCTCAATAGCCTACATCATCCAAGAATCCAATTCACTATGGAAAAAGAAAAGAACAATTGTTTACCCTTCCTAGACACCTTAGTCACACGCCTGCCTAATGATACACCTACCTTCACCATATACAGAAAACCCACACACACAGGCAGATACATTCACAAACTCTCCCACCACCACCACCTCTCTCAACAATATGGCATTATTAAAACTCTTACCAAGAGAGCCCACAATCTTTGTTCCAGTGGAACTGCCCTCACTACTGAGCCTAACTACATACACAGCACTTTCCTCTCCAATGGCTACAGCGATCACAGTATCAAAAAAATAATCAACTCCTCCCCCATTCCCCGTCCTTCTCGTCAACAAGATTTTAAAAATGCCATCACCATACATCTGTGGCACATCCGAAAAAATAGCCAAGATACTAAAAAAGTACAACCTATAAACAGCATATAAGCCCCACCGCAAACTTGCTACTCTTATCCGTTCTACGAAAGATCAGCTCCCTCCTCTCTCTCTGCCTTGAGTTTACAAAGTACCCTGTTCTTGTAAGCTGGCATACTTTGGACAGACAGGCAGATCAGCATCCATCCGCCTAGAGGAACACAAGTCTTACATCTTCAAACACAACTATGGTCATTCATGCTTGGCTGACCATGTTTTGAACACCACCCACAGGGTATCATGGAAGAAAACCACCATGCTCCACCACAGCAAATTCAAGAAAGAGAGACTTTTCTTAGAAGCAGCAGCAGCTCTCAAAAACCAACCAAATCTCAATAAATACGGTTGCATTAAGCTTCCTAAGATTTGGGAAACACTCATCACCAGAGTTCCCACCTTACATTCCAGGCAACCTACTACTGCCCTTAGAGGGCGCTCTACCTAGATAGGACTTTAGTGTCACCCACGTGGTTGGGCTTAGTATTGTTTGTTATTTGTGTATATGTTACATTAATTGTTTTTGTAATCCCCGTAGATGTCCTAGTGACTAGGACGAAATATAGGAAGTATTAAATTCTATTTTAATTCTTTTTGAGTGTTGTAAAAAATCCATTAAGCCTCCAACATGACATCTCTTATGACTAATTCTTTTCTGTCTTATTTAGTTAAATTTTCTCTTTTAAATCATATCACAATATTAATATATCCTTTCTTTTTGTTAATTAGTTCAACAAACACCTTTTTATTTTATATATTTTATTGGATGCAAGAATCTTTCTTTTTCTTTTAATTAATTCAACTATTATGTTTTATGCAGGGTTTTTAATTTATTTTATTTATTCTTCATGTTACACCATGATTGCTGAGAATTCTACATTCTTAAGATATCAGGTGTAACACCATCCACTTAGAAGAACACCAATGATACATCTGCAATCATGACTATGGTCAGTCTGGCCTTGCAGACTATGTTTTAAATACAAACCGCAGGATCTCCTAGAAATGAAAGTTCTTAGAAAAATTAGAGAGTGAACAGATAGATGGCAATGGCAGAATAATATTAAAAAATATTACAAAAGAACTTTATATTGTGAGCATTCAGGAATCTGTCAGCCACAGTGAATGTAGCTGGTTTGGTTGCATAAACAGAATGTAGAAGGAAATGTTAGCAAAAGATGCTTGATACCAGGAAAAAAGATCCAGGGGATGACTAAGATCTAGGTGAATTGATATAGGTAGAAGTGCCTTAGACTAAAATATAAGATCTAACAGTGTGAAAATCCTGACAGATAACTAATTTGGAGAAAGAATTTCTAATAAGAAGTTAGTAATGTTATGAATATTTAAAGCTGCACATAGTTAAATTATTATTTTATTTTTTTTTAGCCAAAATCATCCATAAAGAAGATTAGAAAATGTTATGAAGATGCTTTGTTTGAATTTGGTGGCAGTGATATTAGTAAGTTGAATAGCTTTTAATCCCATTACAGTATTAAGTCAATTTTCATAAAAGCATCTTACTATTATGTTAAAATTTCTGCTTGGCTTGAAGGGAGTTTAGATTTAAAAAAAAAAATGATGATATGCATTTTAACAATATTTCAAACTTCAAGTTTTGTTAATCTTTCCTCTCCCATTCTGTTTAAGTGACCATATCTCTGAGATTAGCCCTGCAAATGCATTCCTGGATGCTGACAATGTCAAGTTCATTCCTAATATCCTCATTTTCAGTATGATATTGCCATTGATACCATCTGTTCTTGTCCATAATCTTTCTCAGGACTCTCATATTTGCGGTCTCTAGTCTTTGGTCAAGTGTTTTACTTCTGACCCAGCTCTAGGATCCATAAGTTAAAACTGGTTTGAACAGTCTTGTATACAGCTAATTTAGTGTTCCGACTAATTTCTCTCTTATTCCATATGAATTTATTCAGTTGACGTCCAACCATACCAGCATTGTTGATTCTGTTATTTATTTCCATATTTTATTTACCATCTTCAGTAAAAATCGTGCTTAAGTAGCTGAAATGTTTTACTTGTTCTATAGGTTCTCCATTCACAATGCAGTTGATATTTTCAATGTTTCTACCTATTTTTATTGTCTTTGTCTTTTTAATGCTGACCTTCATGCCATATCTATTACAACAGTTATTCACTTTAGTCAGGGAATCTTGCAGACTTGTAGCATATTTATTTAGAAGTATAAATAGCTAAGATTAACACCTCCAATTTTGGCATCAGGTTTAATACCACTTTCCTTCATAATGTGATCTATAAGATAATGAATAACAGAGGGGATAATGTACATCCTTGTCTGACACCAGATTTAACATTAAACCTTCCTGTAATTCCTTCAATTCTAACTGCTGACTTACATCTCAAATAAAGTCTAAGTATTGCTTGATATATTGTCCCATTAACATCATATAACTTTAACATTTTGAATAGCTTCTCTCTTGGTACCTTGTCATATGCCTTTTCCAGATCTACAAAACTTAAATACAGATTTTTGTTATATTCCCACGATTTCTCAACTTTCTGTCGTAAAGTGAAAATCTGATCCTGACAGCCTCTATTTGTTCTGAATCCAGCTTGTTCTTAACCAAGCTTCTCTTCCACAATCCTTCTCAAGTATACTTGCATATATCTTACCAGGGATACTCAGTAACCAAGTACCTCTGTAATTCTCACATTCAGTTTTATTTCCCTTTTTATATATGGGTGATATGAGAGCTCTACTGCAATCATCTGGTATTTGTCCCTCTGTCCAGGCTTTCTGAACTATTTCTGAACTAGTTGTAGGCGTAGGGTGGTTTAGCAGTTCAGAAGAAAGATTCTGGTAATTGGACCACATGTTTATTAAGATAAATGACAAGTTTCGTAAGTCGTTTGACTTACATCTTCTGAGGTCAAAGGTAACTAAAAGTATAAACACAAGAAATAAGAAATTACTCAAAATAGTTCATTCTATGCAGTTGTGGCCATCTAACTGTTATTAAATTAAATATTTCTGAACTATTTCAGTGCGGCCACTGTAAGACTTTTATACCTCCATGCTGGAGCATTTCTGGTCGAATATCATCTACACGAGCTGCCTTTCCACATTTCAAGCTTTTGATGGCTTTTTCTACTTCAAGTATTGATATGTATTCCCGACTGCATGCCTGGTCAATGTTTTTTTACCACTGTGCTGTCATCACTGCTTGTTTCATTTAACAATTTTTTGAAGTAATTACTCTATACTTTAAGAATATATTTTTCTCCTGTTTTCATGTCACCTCTAATTCCTTTTACAGCAACCTTCCCTCCATTTCTGAGCTTCTTCAAGAACCTCCAGAATGTCTTACCAGATATTTATTTTCTATGTTCTTAATAAAGTCCTCCCATGACTTTTGTTTAGCCAGTTTTACACGATATTTAACTTTCTTGTATTTGACTCTGTGTTCTCTAAGAGCACAAGCTGACTTATTTGCCGGGAACTTTTGATATGCTTTCTTCTTTTCCTTCACTGCCTCTTTAACACGTTCATTGCCTATCATGCGATATCGTACGTTGCGAGTTCTCACCAAACGGCCGATCATGCATTATCGCGTGGACGTCGCTAACTAAATAAAAAAAAAAAAAAAAAAATTTGGCCACCACACGAAATTCCAATTTTCAACTTGGCAATGAAAGTGTTAACTTCCTGTGTCCACCATGGAGTTCTGATTTTTCTATCCTTGCAGACAACCTCACCACATACCTATCAATGATTGATTCAGCCATACAATGGCTGAATCAATCATTGTTTTCTTAAGGGCTTGCCACTGAATCTCCAAGGTTTGGTTCCTGTTCTCAAACTCTTTCATTTTTTCTTGAATAATATTTGTGTATTTTAGTCTACAGTTCACATCTTCGAAATGCTCAACTTTTATTCGCTTTAAAACTTTCTTACATGTTATTCTTTTCAATATGAAATTCAATTTTATCCTGCTCAAGACTAAATAGTGATCACTTCCAATTTCAAATCCTCTGTACACTCTGGTGTCCTGCACCAGTGGGAAAACATCATTATCAACAGTAACATAGTGAATGAGACTTTTCTTATTCCTTGCCTCTTCTCTCCATGTGAAATTGTGCACATTTTTATGTTGGAGCATTGTGTTAGTAATAACTAGTCCATGTCCTGAGCAGAAGTCCAACAGGTATTTGCCATTATTATTAGCTTTGGTCTTTTCTCCAAATTTTCCCAAAATATTTTTGTATGTCTGACAATCACTTCCTACTCTGCTATTTAGATCCCCAACCAGAACCAACTTTTCCTTTTTTTATTGTTTCAGTTGCTTTCTCTAAAGCCTTAAAAAAATTCCTCCATGTCTATCTTAGTAGAACCCTCTGTGGGACCATTGGCACAGATAAGTCTCATTGACCAGTTTTCTATTCTCATATTTGCCCATATCACTCTACTTGAGACTGTCTGCCATTCAAGAAGATTAGCCTTGTATTTAGTGTTGATACTATTGCTACTCCTTCTTTTCCTTGATTGTCATTGCCTGAATATAACATTTTGTATTTATTGCTCAGAAAGATCTCATCAGTTTTTGCCTTTTTTGTTTTAATCACCCCTATTATGTGGATCTAGTACTTATCCAATTCCTCAGTTAGCTCTATTTCTTTGCCATTCAGGCTTCTTATGTTGATAGTACTGATCTTGAACTCTGGTGTGGCTGAGTAGCAATGGGTTTTAGCATTTGCTCCAGTAGCTGACTTTTAGCTGTTTGTCCTGGTTCCCTGGCAAAAACAATGGGGGCCCTTGTTTAACCAGGCGACTCCCCAGCCAGCATGAGTTTCTGTCATGTTGTACCATCATTTGAAATTTTGGTTGAAGCCAATAAGAATAGAATTTTGTCGGCTAAATTCTAGATTGCCAGCTCATCCTCGTTCGTTCAGTATCCAAGTAGATACTTAACAAGGCGCACCACGAGAAAGTGAGGATTGGACATTAGGTCAGAAGCACTGGTTGGTTCTCTGCATTTCTTTAAAGCAATGGTCTTTAATGCATTGTCTGCGGTCTACCTATGGCCCTCGGAGCTCTTTGCCGTGACCTCCCTGCCATTTTGAAAAAATAATTACTTCACATTAAAACTCGTTTAAATAAAAAACATTTTTAATAAAGCCCTCAGGCCCCTAAGCTATGCGGCGGTATTTAGAATTGTAAGATGTTTTCCAGATTCACAAGGAATGCTGTGCATTTGATACTTTACATAAAATCCTATCAAATTAAATATTAAATCAACATGTTTCTTCAGCCATCTAGCAGTTCCAAGCATTACTTAAGTACTTGTACCAATGTCATGGGTCGATGGCTGAAGCAGTAATTCATTCGATTGCACCATCTTGCACCTTTCAGATACATCTCGAAGGTTCTTGATACTTCGTTGTTTTCATATAAACAAAAGAAGATGTCATCCACAGTCAGTCAGTCATGAACAGTGTGATATTCATGATAAGTGCATGCAGGTTTGTCGTGTCAGCCATAGCCTATTGTGGTTTTTTATTGCCAGACTTTTGTCATTAGTGTGAGACAGATATTCAGTGGGCGATAATAACCTTTACACAGTCATTTTGGATCATTTTTTGGGTTCATCCTCCATCACTATGGTGTCTACAAGTAAAATGCATAAATCAAGTGATTCTTGTCGGGTTTTTAATGAAAAGTGGACCAATTTGTACTTTTTTGTGCCGATCGACGACAAGCCAATGTGTTTAATTTGTCTTGTGTTAGTGTCAGTATCAAATGAATGCAATATAAAACGACGCTGTGAGACCAAGCATGCGTCCAATTTTGATCACCTTCAAGGGCAACTTTGTGTAGACAAAATGAATCATCTCCAAATTGATTTAAAATGCCAGCAGAGTATGTTTTACAGGGAAGAGAGCGAAGCGTGAGTCAAAGTAAGTTATGTAATAGCTGAAAAAATTGCTAAAAAATCAAAAGCCTTCTTGGACGAAGAGTTTGTGAAAGAGTGTCTCATCGCTGCTGGGGATATTCTGTGCCCAAATAATGAGGAAGTGTTTAAAAAACAGAGTTTGTCTGGACTAACTGTAGCATGTTGTGTGGAAGAACTTGCCAATGACATTGAAGAGATTTTTAAAAAAAATTATCTTCTGAATTTTCATCATATTCACTTGCTTTAGATGAGAGCACAGATGTAAAGGATACAACACATTAGGTCAGAAGCACTGGCTATCTTTGTCCGTGGCATTGATCAACAATTCAGTGTTACAGAAGAACTTCTACTGCTCGTACCTATGAAGGGAATGATGAAAGCCACTGATATCCTTGAGGCCACCAAGAAAACGCTCCAGCGTTTTGACCTCAGCTTAATAACCGACTTTGAGGGTGTGGTAACTTATTGTGCCCCTGCTATAGTGAGAAAGAATGAAGGGTTTGTTGCACTGCTATGGAAAGAACCAGAACTAGAAGGAAAAGATTTCGTTCATTACCACTGTTTAATCCACCAGGAGAATTTGTACGCAAAAACTATTGGATTTGAGAATGTCATGAAAGTTACTGTGACTGTTGTCAGCATTATTAGGGCAAGGGTATTGAATCATAGTCAATGCCCTTTTTGACCCAATAGTGCGAAGCGGATCACGACAATATGGTTTATTATACTGGTATGCATTGGTTGAGCAGGGGAAGGCTCTTAAAACAGTCTGACTTAAGGAGCGAAATACAGCAGTTCATGCAAACCAAGGGGAATCCGATTGCAGAATTTAACAATCTGAAGTGAATGACAGACTTTGCCTTTGTGACCAACATCTCGTTGCATATAAATGACCTAAATACGTGGCTACAATCCAAAGATCAACTGGTGCATACTCTGTTTGAGCATATCAAAGCGTTTGTGGCCAAGCTCAAACTTTGGGAAGCACAACTTGCAAAAAACTCATTTTCAGCTTCTCACTTAGTGCAACTGTTCATTTCTTGATGAATACGCTACAAAATTAGCTGTGTTGCGAAGTGAGTTTGAGGAGAGATTTATCGATTTTCGTAACCAGCAGTCTTCTTTAGGTTTATTTTTGATGCCATTCGGTGTCAATGCTGGCAAAATGCTATGCTCAGTACAAATGGAGCTGCTTGAACTCCAAAATAACCTCTTCTTTTGAGAAAAATTATTCAATATGCCCTTGCTTACATTTTACAAAGTCTACATTTCTGCGGACGCATTCTCTAATCTTCACCAGCATGCTTTGAAGATGTGCGCTTTGTTAGGAAGCACATACTTATGTAAGCAGTTCTTCTCCATAATGAAGCATGTGAAATCCGAGACAAGAACTCAGATTATGGACCAACATCTCGAGAATACTCCGCATGGCGACTTCCAACATTGATGCCAACATCGACAAGCTGGTCAAGGAAAAATATTGCCAAGTTGCCCATTGACATTGTAAAAAATTAATGTTTGTTTCATTAAATTATCTTTTTTCAAGTATGGATTGTATTTACTTATGAACCCGACTCCTACCTACGCTCTTAAAGCGGAGTCTGTTTATTTTTATAGGATTTTTTGTAAAGTATCAAATGCACAGCTTTCCTTATGAATCTGGAAAGCATCTTGCAATTCTAAATACTGCCGTATAGCTTAGTGGCTTGTGGGCTTCATTGAAATTTTTAATGCGGCCCACATTGTCTGAAAGGTTGAAGACCCCCTGCTTTAAAGGCTATGTGGTGGTCACCTCTCAGTTATATAGCTTTGACCCTTAAGCATCCCTCATTACATATCTGTTCCTGTTTTCTTCTTTCTTGGTAGGTTTAGGGCTTTGTCATAACCATGTAACTTCTTTGAAACCTAGTTAATCCAGTCTGCTTAGGCATTATGACTGTTAATCGCATGTGTCCTTTTGGACAGTTTTCCTGTTTTATGGAATGAAAAACCTTAGTTTCTTTCTGGAAAGAAAAATACATCTATTTCTGTATGAGACCAGCTAACTCACCTTCAATACTGATAAAGGCTGTTCGCATCCTAAATGGTATTGAAACTCGAGGTATCATCAATTATTAATATTATTGGGTGCCTCCATGGAGTGTGAAGACTCATTGTGGGATACCCAAACTCTCCAAATAATATCTATCTACTTTTCCTTGATCTCATTGACAGATGAAATACTCACATAACTAGCAACCCATTCCACTTGTTTATCACTCTTCAACCAAAAAATCTAGTCCTCACACTCTTGTTAACCACACCCTTACTCATCTTCCAGAGATGGCCTTTTGTTCTGCCACTTCTAGCCAAGTGCTGAAATATTTCTTCTGCATCAGTCGTATGAAACCTTTTAAATAACTTAAATGTTTCTGTCACATTCCCTCTATTTTATTCATCTTTTGTATCCACAACCCTTTATCTGTCTTCAAGAGAGGATTACACAGACCACTCACCAACTTCGTCACTTGCCATTTTCTCTCCACTAGTTCCTCATCCTCAAGAAACCAGGATGACCAGAACTGAACACATTAATCCAAATGAAGACATATCAATGCCTTATAAAGAAGAATGATAACTTCTTATCTTTGCATGTTGATGCCTTCTTCAGTAACCAAGTAATCCTGTGAGCCACTCTGGCAACTTTAGCAATATGTTCTCTAAACTTCAACTCTTTATCTACTACCATCCTCAAATCCCTAGCTTTATCAATTTTCTAGGGTACAGTTCCATCAGTATTGTACACATTGTAGTCTAATCTTTTGTCCATACTACCAGCCTCTTTAACTCTTCCTGAAAACTCTATATTGGCTTGATTTGCTATAACTATACCCAGTTTTGCACCATCAGCAAACTGAATATTTCTCTTCAAATTATTTCCCATATTGTTCATGTACAAGTTAAACAATGGTGGTCCAAGAACAGTCTTAAAGCACACCACTAGTGCCTTCTCCTGATTCTGATTCTGCTCCTCCATATACTAGTTTTTTGGTATATGTCCATCAGCCACTCTTTTATCCATATCACCAGTTTCACATCCATCCTGATTTATTCTGATTTGCATCACAGAGTTTCATGTTTTTATTTTGTCAAATGCCTTTACAAAATCTGGTAGTATCATCATGTAGCCATTCCTTTTATCCAGCTCATTTATCACTCTGTTATAAAAAGTTAGTAAATTACTAAGGCATGACCCTTCACAGAGCCATGCTGACTCTCATAGAGTATTGTATTCTTTCTAGTACCTGTACCACTACTTCTGAGATATTGATTGGTCATCTATGTGATTATATCATATATAATAGCTAATTTTCCAAAACCTTTAGGTATGATAATAAATTTAGTTTAATCCTTTATCCAAGTGTGTGCAAACAAAGTCTGTGCCTGAAAGTATCTTCAGGACTGGGGTAAAGTGGTACAACACCGGGCAACTCCTTGCAAAACTGGAGCAAGCTACCAACACACCTATCTCAGTATCTCCCATAATGCAAAACATCTCCTTGCAGATATGTATAATGTTATGCATTAAGGGAATGGCCAATACCCAGATACTTTCAGGTGCAAAACTTTGTTTACACACACACTTGGATAAAGGATTAAACTAAATTTATTATAGTCTGACCAAGTGAAAAATAAACTTGACACCTTTAGGTATGGTTTGCAGCATCTACAAGACAAAGAATGCATACTAACAAAGCAAGTTTGAGACCTCACATCTAGATAGATACAAGCTATATCTAGAAAGTAAAGTCCATTCAGGATTTACCACCAAATAAGATATGGGAGAGGAATTACACATGCTGGGTAGCATAGAATAAATCATTAGCTAGCTATTGCCTATTTTACTTTCATCACATTATCGTTTGTTGTCTTCTATGAAGCATTTATAATGAGTACTGTGATAAAAAATCCTGCCAGTTGCAAGGTTCATGGTGTAGTATGGTGTTTGTTGGCAGAAAACAATAGTGCTGCAGAAATTCACTGACAAAAGGTTTACAGGCCTAGCATAATGAGTGATAGTAAGGCAAGAAGAGTTCAACAGTGTTCACAATGAAAAGTGCAGTGGCCGGACAAATGTAGTGACAGATGATTTGGTGGAAAGAATGAACATAAAAATTTGTGACAATTGTTGTTGCACAATTGTGGAACTTTTTTTTTTTAATTTCCGAAAGTTTCACTCTCACTCATTCATGAAATTGTGACATAAAACTGGGGTATAAGAAATTGGGTTCCAGATGGATCCCAAAAATGCTGACTGATGCTCATAAATGGCAACGAGTGGAATCAGCACAAAAACCTTTGTAGCATTAATGAAAATGAAGGAGATGAACTTTTTTCTTGTATCATGACTGGTGATGAAACATGGATTTTGTACATAGATGTTGAGTCAAAACATCAATCAATGCATTGATGCTATTCATCATCTCCAAATGCAAAAAAATTCAAACACCATCAATTAAAAATACTATGGCCACTGTCTTCTGGGGACTGAAAAGGGATCTTGCTCCTTGAATTTTTTCATTGAGGAACCATAATTGATACTAATGCATATTGTGAAATGCTGAAGAAACTCAGGTGAGCAATTTAGAACAAAAGATCAGGGATATTGTCATCAGGGATTGTGCTTTTGCGTGACAACTCGTGAGTTCACACTGCAGCTTTAACTGTCCAGCAAATTCAGAAGTTTTGGTGGGAACTTTTCAACCACCCATCCTACAGCCCTGACTTTGTGCCTATTCCTGCAGATGAAGCATTGGCTTCCATCTCAGCAGTTTGAAGAAGATGAGTTACTGAAGAACAGCATGACTCTGGTTGAACTCACTAGTGACAGACTTTTTTGACACGTATGAAGAGGCTAGTGCCATGATACCAAAAATGCTTGAAGTCAGTGGCAATTATGTGGGAAAATAATGTATGTAAGTATTTTAGCATATATAAATCTTTTTTACCCCTCTTCCAGTTTTTTTTTTTTTTTTTTTTTAATTCTTGACCAGACCTTACTTTCTGGATGCACCTCGTAGGTAGATTTTGTTTAGAGATAGAGATTATTAATCTCCATTTGTTATGAGATAATCTCTATTAAGATTATTTTTGCATTCCGAGTGTAATACACGAGGGTTCAATTCCAATTGGTGCAATGACTTTTAACTGTTTCTTTTAGAATCCGGTAAATCACTGACTCAAGACCAAATACAAAAAATATACACACATAATAAAACTAAAACAGTATATACACTTGAGATAAATTTTCATAACTACAAAATACTGGATCCAAGGCCTTCTAAATTAACTCTACACTTCAGAGATTTTCTTATCCAAAAAATATTAAAGTCACCCATTCTCTGACTCATTTTATTACTGGATTGTTTAACATCTATTTAATCACGTCTACCAGACTAAACACCCTGTTTTCACAACAAAAATGTTTGTAGTCAGTTTCTTTGTTAGGGCCTTTTTCCCGAAAATATAAAATTATCTTCTTTTCTTTTCCATGGGATCCTTTCTTATTACCCTTATGTAGTATACAATATTATTTCTCGCCTGAAGTATAAACACTTTTTTACTCTTGCAGTACTAATTTTTTTGTACTGGAGAGAAAGTTTCTTCTACTATTTTATAAACAACATATCTACGTTGAGCTAATTCCATTGCCTTTCCAGTAGAAATAACAAATATATCCGGTGTCCTTAAGACAGATGAAACTTTCCAATCGAAATTTCCTCGAACATTCCTTTAGAACATTGACTGGAATATCTTCTTTTATTTACTAATTACTTGTCGACAGTCTCTACTCCTCCAGTTTAAAGATTCACAGTTTTACTGTTCCTTTTTCAGGATCTACTATTAATATTCTACTGACTGTCACATAAAACTAAATAAACTTCATAAGAACAAAATTCCTCTGGTCTGCATTCTTAAACTTCCATTAGCTATCTGTTGTTTCCTCTCAATACTGAATCCTCTCTCTGTCAACTGTCAATCACCCATCAAACTCCTCGGCAAGCATGAACACTCCATGAAAGTGGCAAGCAAGAAGTTAGATATAATGCTGACATGTTGTCTCCGTTAGCATAACAAGAATGTCTTTACAAAACACAGCACTTAATAATTTTAAACTACAATAAAATTTCTGAAAGTAACACAATTATACAAATCAAATCCAGTAAATACATTATTTTTTTAAAATGCTTTACATTTCATTTTGACAACATCAATAATGGGTACATTGCAAGTGCCAGCAAAACATGTTATGAAACCCAAACTAATAATGTACTAACATAATTTGTAAAAATATTCATAATTTTATATTATGATTATTTTTACAATTTCACCTTGCTTAATTTGGGCCAACTTGCATGATCAGAAAAATCCTGCATAATTTTCCTTCGTCTTGAGGTGACTGTCACATAAAACTAAATAAACTTCATAAGAACAAAATTCCTCTGGTCTGCATTCTTAAACTTCCATTAGCTATCTCTTGTTTCCTCTCAATACTGAATCCTCTCTCTGTCAACTGTCAATCACCCATCAAACTCCTCGGCAAGCATGAACACTCCATGAAAGTGGCAAGCAAGAAGTTAGATATAATGCTGACATGTTGTCTCCGTTAGCATAACAAGAATGTCTTTACAAAACACAGCACTTAATAATTTTAAACTACAATAAAATTTCTGAAAGTAACACAATTATCCAAATCCAGTAAGTACATAATTTTTTTAAAATGCTTTACATTTCATTTTGACAACATCAATAATGGGTACATTGCAAGTGCCAGCAAAACATGTTATGAAACCAAAACTAATAATGTACTAACATAAACAATTTGTAAAAATATTCA
>NW_028328217.1:0-47147 GCF_054136105.1 Typopeltis vanoorti
AAGATTCCATAAAACCTCTCGAATGAACTGAGATAAATACCTCATCTCCGCCAAGAAATGCGATGCCCAAGAATGGTGTTTGTTTATCAAATCATCAGAGCAATCTAACAGAGCATTAAACAGGAAAACAAAATCTACACCCTCCAAGTGTACCCTCCTAGAAACGCAAACCACGCGAAGAAAACACCCACTCAAAATTCAAAGAGAACATACAGAAGCAACACTAGAAAACTTTAACTCCACTAATTGGGCACACTAGACAAAAATCTCATCTCAATAAAAAAATACACCGCCATTCCTCAAAACTAGATGCAAATCTCCAGTGACAGCGAAATCACCGAAGTTAAGGGAAATTCAGCGTTACCTCTATCTTCCACTGCGGCTCTCTCATCCCCTGTTATGCTCCCCTCTCTCCTTTCCCTTCTCAGAGATACATTTGCACACACGACTGTAGAGACAATCGCGGGTAACGACACGTCAATCAACTTCCTTTCTCTCCGCGAACACGTCACCGATCAGACATCAACTTATCCTGCAGGCAAAACAGCAACAACTATGGAAGATCTTCGCACGAGACATGTTCAGACAAGCCCCGTCAGAATTTCCTCTTTATCTTCTAAGCCATTCAGCTGGATGAATGAGTCAATACGCAATTATGAAAATTGTACCACATAAGAAAACACATATAAGAGTTCCCGACACATAATGTGGGTCTGCTTTACCGATCATATCATGAAAAATGCCATACACAAAAAGAGAAGACCTTAACCAAGGAAAGAAGATGAATGAAATTTGAATCGCAGAATGGGAGAGATGAAAACTAAACTACCAAAAACCATAAGAATAGTTCGCTCACAATCCTTTCATATCAGGAACCGGAAATGTTACACGAGACTTTCCCACGAGTGTTATTCTTTGCTGATTCTAATGTCCTGAAAACTTTATGACGAAAACGTTTTAATTTTCAGTGTTGATTGCATGAACGCAATACTTATCGGAGACTGACTTAAAAATGCAGAGTTTTCAGAATAACTAGCCGTTATCTGAACCACTATAAGAACACCAATATACTGTACGTTTGCACCCACCCTTCGTGGGAGTGATTAGCATTAAAATATTAAGAGAGATATCTGCTGATCAGCGTGTTCGGAATCCTGAATCACCCTTTAAAGGTAGCATTTGTACAAAGAGCGAAGTGAGTCAGAGAAGCTGTACTGTTTGCAGGAAACAGCGAAACGACGAAATGAAACACCAGGGTTTCGGGGATTGGGTTTGCAGAGGAATTACCATTTTGCAACTGTGTAGATCAGATTACTCCTCTTCACTTAAAAATCGGTTACCAAAATTTGTTGGTGAATTAAACAGGATTCGAACATACATCTTTCTAAACTGTACCACAAACGTTTCACTCTCTTCAACTGCAGTCAAAATTATAATTAAATATGAAATAAATAAATCAGCTTGCACACACACACATACACACTCACACACATTCCAGTTTAACCACGGGAAATGGAGAATTAAGACATACCTACATAAATTCCACATCACAGAATAAGCATGATGCACTACTTGGCCGCACTTTCAGCAGTATCGATCACTTAATTTACGACTGTCAGTTATTGTACTGACAGTCGTACTCTATCCGGATGCTACTAATACAACACGAAATCACTAATGCCGAAGAGAAGTTACTGTCAAAGCAGAAACATCCAAAAGTAACTTAAAGTCCTTACAATATTATGTAAGTTACTTCTATTTTGTGAATTATGATATAATTACAATTAATATAATATAATATAATAAATTATAATGATATCATAACGTTAATATTATGATATCATAATGTAAATATATACATATATATATATATATGAATATAAAGAGCGGAACATTTACATCTAGATGTAAAAATATAAACGAAAATATGATATGTCACTTAGTACTTCTAATCCAAATTTAATATATGTATTGTATGCAGTGGAGCATGAAAGAATAAATTACATCCTGGGAGGTTACTATGTGGAGAAAAACGTAAACGCTCACGAAAGCTATCTCTAACACCTACGCCACACGAGTGCGCGCACGCACGCTCACATACACCCACGTACACATTAATACACTTTCCTATGCAAATATAAATAATAATTATTGAGTACCTGTATACTTCACTCGTAAAATACAGAGACGTACGTAATAATATTAATTTAAAGGCACGCATTTCTGCCTCAAGGTGTCAGGCCCATCATTAATGGCAACGATGGTTATTTATGTATGGAACCTGTAATATATTCGGTGCGTTAAATTATTGGGTGCATTAAAGAATTCATACGTATATTTTTTCTAAATTTTATATTTATTTCATTCATTTTTTCCTGATCCAAAACCCTGCTCTTGAGACCAAAGACGTGACTTTTTTTAAGACACATCTGGGATCTTATAAGTGAGAAGGAGGTCTCACACCAGGCAATGAAATTAATTTCGCACCTGAATATAATTCAAAACATCCATGCCCACAGCGTGATTCGAACCCGCAGCATGTTGGATGAAGAGCGGATATTCTAACCACTCAGTCAACCCTCCCACAATGATTCCACGGTAGAAAGTAAAAATGCATTGATTTTAGACGGAAAGAGTTGCATAATATGATAAATAACACAACGCAATGAAACTGAAGAAGGACTGTGTTATCAATTATTCATTAACTGGATTAAAAAAAAAACAACTGTACTGAATGTGTAGACAATTAGAATAAGACTTTCCAACATCTTAGAGAACAAGTGACAGTCGTTCCGATTTGAGGCCAGAGAGTGACGTAATACATCAGCGCTTTCTTTCAACAAACGTTCACATTTATAGCGTCATCATAGATGAAGTAAGTCTCTTTCAAGAAATTGGTATTGTAGTCTGTATATATTCCTTGCTATGCCATGCCAGATTTATCAGGTTTCTTGTTGCTGCTGTAAGATTGTCGTTTTGTATTCTCTTCTCTACTGAGCAACCAGTTTCTCAGAAGTAAGAACGATGAGTCATAAGGAACATCACCAAAAAGCCAGACAGGAGTTTTTATCTTTGGAAGATGTAAACCATCGTGAGAATTTTTTTGAAAAAAATATTCGAAGAAAAAAAATCACTACTGTGAAATACCGGGAACGGGGAAAAAGGGGAGAAAACTGATAACCTGTAATTAATTATTTTAGAAAAATTGTCTAATGCTACCTATTGACATTGTTTGAGTTATCTGTAAACATTTTGTTCACATGCTCGAAAACCCGAACTGTTAACCTTAAACAGAATGTTGGTGTCATCATCTCCTCATCCGGTCACCTTCAGATATTCTTACAACTACAGTATACAGGAAATCAACGTTCGCAGGTCGTTACAATCTTAAAGAATCAGCCCATCATCCTTGTCAAAAAACAGGAATTATAAAATGCCTCATCAGAAGAGCCAAAACTAATTGTTCTACTTTTGATTATCTACAGAGAGAACTTTCTACTATCCAACAACACATGAAACTCAATGGCTTTTCTAAAAAAAGTACTCAACATCTTCTCAATTCTTATAATCCTCCACAAAACAAAGTTTCATTACATCAAGTGCCCATTCCTTATATCTCCGGTATTTCAGAACCTATCGCAAGAATTTTAAAGAAATATGATTTAACAATTGTCTTCTCATTTTCCTTCTCCTAAAGACAAACGCTCATCTTTATCTCTTACTGGAGTTTATCAAATTCCGTGCAACTGTGATCTCTTTTATTTTGGACAGACTGGACGTTATCTTGAAAAAAGAATCCAAGAACATCAATCATCCATTCTTCACAACAAACCTGAAAAGTCTGGATTGGCTCAACACGGGATTGAAACTGACCACAGCATCTTTTGGTCCAGGACTCGCCTCTTACATAGATCCCGTTATAGGTTCGAACGTTTGTTCAAGAAAGCGTGGAAGCCTCACTCCATCGTCCCAACCTGAATCGTAATGACTGTATATCTGTATCAAAAAGCTGGGAAAGTCTAATCAAGAATACTCATTATTTTTTTTTTCAATCATGTCTCTACTTCAAAATATTCCGTTTCATACTTAGTGATATAACATCACGTGGCGTGTTCTATTTTTAATGATCTACTGTTAGTATTTTAGCTCGTATTTTTTAAAACTGTTCTTGTAATACCACTGAACATGGTCTGCTATTTCCAGACCGAAATATTTGGTTAATTAAATATCTTTCTTGTGTTTGCGTGCATTTATCATTCAGTCTTATGTCACAAGTATCCTTAAAACAGCAAATTTTCTAATCCTACTAATCCTCCCAATCTGTTGGATCTCTCTCGGATCGTTCTCTAGAAGTTCTACGGTTCCTTAAGGAGGTTTCTACATCTTGAAAAGGAGGCTCTGGGTGACACCACATTTAAGAACAAGTGGTGTTCACCTCCAATCCTGTGCAATGTCAGCCACCATACCATCAAATTCTGCCTGCTGCTGCTTTAAGATCTCCATCTATAGCAGCAGCTCCACTTCTAGTTATTTCCTTGGTCGCTACGTTCCCCCCTGAGATCTGTTTTGTTCCCTGGTCTCCCACGGAGGTTGTTCGGAGGAAACACCCAGGCAGCGCAGGCCTATTCGAAGCGGGCTGCCCTGAAGGGACGGGTCATCTAGGCACCGGCTACCTCCGTTGTCTTTTCGATCTTGTGAGAAGGCAGTGCCGTGGGGTGAAAAGATATAATCTGATAGCATGGAGCTAGAAAGATGTGAGATATGAGCTGAGGTCTACACTTCCTTTTCCTACTCAACACCCCCCCCCATCCGCCCTTCCCATCCAATTCCATCTCCTCTCATTTTCCCCTTTCCCATCCCCCCTCATTTCCCGACCTCAATCTCACTGTCACTTCCCTACTTTCTCTTTTTTACTGGGGCACTCTGACCCCGCCTTTTTCTTAGGCCAATGAGGAGTTTCCCCTTTACTTTCACCCCCGTCGAGGTATCTGGTTCCGGGCAGAACGGCGGGCGAGGATGCGTGGCAGCGGGAAGTTTGAATTGAGCAGTTCCTGAATTTACGGACGGAGTTTTCCAGCGCGACGAAGCTACCGCTTTCATGACAAGCGGGCGCTGAATCGTCGATGTTCCCGTGAAGTCCTCCGATAACGAAAATAGCTACTGTGCGTATCGAGGATAACCACTCTGCAGAAATATAACGCCGCACGTTGTCCAAACAAAGAATCGGGTCTCGGGTACTTCCACAAGAGCATCAGCTAGCAGACCCATTCAGAAACCATATGAAGGTAATGTCGACATTTTATTATTTGTAATTTGGAAGCCTCTGAGTGAGTGAAGAAATTTAGATGCGAGAGACTTGATAAAGCAGAACAATATCAAGTAGTGACTTTTAAGTGATTGTTCAATTTAGGCTTGAGCCTGACATCAAGATTGTTGAGATGAGTTTGATAAAGTTGCAGAGATAAGAATTGTTATGAGTGTAAGGTGTTAAATGATTAAGTATACGCAGTTTGCCAAGAATTAAGATTTTATATGTCTGGGACAACCCTGAAGCAAACTAGCTTTCCTAACTTAGTATTTGTAAGAGATTGCAATCTTAATTAGTGTGAATTTATGTAATTATTTATTGTATATTAAGTTTATAGAATAAACATGTGTTCTTTTTCTAAACTGAGTCTTGTCTGATTAAGAGTGTCAACTCACCGCTCTAAGAATACGTACTTGTCGCGCGAGGGTAAAGTTAAAGTGAGAAATTTTGGCCACGACTGACTGAGGGAGTTAAGATAGTTACATACTCTGGGTTATTCGAAGTATCTCCCTGAGTAGTATAATTTGTTATTATACAGCGTAAACTGGCGCAGTCTTTAAATTAAATAAATGTGTTTATGCTTGAGAAGGAGATAGAGCCAAGAATCCAGGTTTGTACTTAGAGCAATTGATTTGTGCGTTTGAAAGGGGCGACATAAGTATTTTTGCATATATAACGACACAACAAATGGTTGCTATCCAGACCGGTTTCAACCTTTTAAAGTGCATAACAATATATGCATCCGAGCGACCTTTGGATTATAACATCGAGCAATCGATCTGATGTCACCAGCCTCTATGTACAATTAGCAGAGTGAATATGACAAGAATATACTTTTTGTCGATTTAATTTGCTTTTTAACCAAATGAAAAAAAATTCTAATAGTTAAGAAGCCCTTTGAAAAGACGTTCTAACTCACAGGGTATACTCGCTTATATGCTTCCATTTTCTAGCGGACAGGTTTGAAGTTTTTGTTAGGCTATTCTTCATTACGACAGAAATCAATTCATAATTTTATTCCACCTGAATTTTCACCCACCAATCTGTTGGTAGCACGTTCAATTCTTTTGTTATTTGATTTGTTTCAATTAAAATAACTTTATAGTACATGGTATTTTTAATTTAATTTCTTTGCGGTCCATCCTATCTTAAATATTAAAAAAAAATCACGCATAATGAATAGTGATGATGACCGTTGTAAAATGAAGTCCCTGCTATCTACCGGTGGTTTATTTTACTCTTACCGTTTAGTTGCTATCAATACAATCTTCACTCTCCCTATGGACTATTAATATGAAATAAGACCCTACTTCGCCTTTCCAAAGTTGCATTGATATAACGCTCTATTGCTGGCCTTATTTTAGTCATCCCTACATTTTGCGCAGTGGGTAGCTTCTCGGTCAGCCCACCCCTTAATCTGGCACTAACCAAAGTGCACAGTGGAGAAATAGGGGAGTACTCCATACGAATTGATAAACGAAACAGCTGCTGTTACGTGATAGAGAGAGAAAGAGAAAGAGAGAGATTTTTATTTATTATTTCAAGTTTGATATCAGCTTATAATGAATGGTGGTGAAATATTTATGTCATTAAAAGGATTACGAAACAGCCGTAGTAGGCCTCATTGCGTCAAGCTGTACCCGAGAGAAGAGCTCGAAAGCGATCAAGTGTAATTCCGTTTCAACCAAGTATTTCGATAAACAGGCTTTTATTTCTACATTCAACGTGAGTTGAACGTAGAAGTAAAAGAGAGAAGAACGAAATGCGATAATCAAAGTTAGAATACAAAGAAATTGGGAAAGCGTTATTACCAATATTACAAAGAAATATTCGAAAGTTGATGTACAGAGCATTTTTAAAACATTTCCTTGGATCAGTGAATCAAGAATGTTGACGCGAAAAGTGCATTCTGTAACAAGTAAAATGTCTCTAAATTGCTTGAATAATAAAGTCTTCATTTGTTCATCGAGAAAAAGGAAACAGTGATCGACAGCTTCGTGATATTTCAAGGTAATTCAAATTTTCCTAGATATTAAAATAAGGAGGGCGATAAATCATTTTTTTTAAATTACGAATTACTAGGAAATAAGAAGCTCTTCGAGCGATGACACCTGTTTAGGTGTCATCGCACGAACAATGTCATCAAACACGTGTTAAAGCCACATATTAAGTTATTGCCTTCTTTTATAATTCGCAAACAGGTCTTAAAGAGGTAATCGATGAAGCACCCTAAATATGAGAACAATATTCGAAGGATGATTGGTTCTGAAAAAGTTACGAGCAATTGCCTAGTAATATTTCAACGAAAAAAAACGCCAAGGCCTTGATAGGCCCTTCATGTAATATCTTGGTGCAGGATAAGTGGATGTAACAGTTATCCAAAGAAAGTAAAAACAGGCCAAAAACAATATCGGAATATTATCCAAATTAAGTGGGAGTGAAGTAGAATGTTCCTTGCATATACTCAGCCAGGACAGAATCTTAATATCACTGAAATTCATGAATTTGGCTCCGCTAAAATTGAGAATGGTGAGAAGATTAGATCAGTATTTAATCCGTTGGTTATGGGTGTCTTGTGTCTTAGATTGTACAGCAGAGTTTACAGGATAAAGAAGAGGAATAGAAAAAATTGTAGTTTAACGATACTGAACTGTAGGGCGCAGAAAGTAGGTGAGAAGACAGAACCCTGGGATACTCTTGGACTGATAAAGAAATTTGTTGAGAGGAGAACATCTACTACGATATGAGACAAATACTAGACTGTAAGACTCAGGACGGAGACTACAAGATGGCCTCCATCCTACCCTTTGTGATTGGATCGACAACTTCCTGTCTGTGTGATATGATGGTAACCTTTTAATACGAACTCAATACTATACACGATCTATTGCCTTTGAAATGTCTGAGCTCACATGGGATTCGGAAATGATTTAATGAGCACTCAGCAAGATGTGGTTTGCGAGGAGGTTTGCTGTAGATTGAAAATAGCAGATTCCATACTGGTGGTCGCTAATTGATGATGATGAGTCTTACTCTAGAGAGTTTTCTGAAGCTATTATAATTGATTGAATATTTTCCAAGATTTTACGTGAAAATAAAAAACCCTAAGTTTATAATCGAATAAAATTATTGAGAAATTTATAATTTAATTCTGAAATGAAACAGACGTGCTTTTTATTTTGCATTAGGCAAACTTAAATGGACTGGAAATGAGAAACTAATTAAGATATGGTTTGATTTTCCATTCAAAATCAGCAATTCGTATAGGAAACACTTCGTAAAACTACTAGATCCTCTGTAGCTCATTCGGTATAGATGAGGAGGTTTGGTCGGAAAGACATGGATTTTATTCCCGACATTGACGTGAAGAACATTCATTTGGTCTCTTTCGACCAAAGTGAGTTAGCCGGTCTCACGAAAGTTTTGTAACCGAAAACCCGGGTTTTGTGTTCTTCCGAACAAGTACCGGCGCCGTGAACATACACTGATTTAATATGAATATATTTAAACTCTCGTTTCCAGGATTCCAACCTACCCGAAAGTGAAGAAAAATGGGGAACCCCATAAGAATTAACCTTGAAAGCGATCAAGTGTAATTCTGTTTCACCCTATTTTTAAAATAAACAGACTAAACGCACGTTGAATGTAGAAGTATAAGCAGAGAAGAGCAAAATGCATAAAGCAAAATTAGAAAATGAAGAAGTAGGAAAGCGATATTTCCAATATTTCAAAGAAATATTTGCAAATTGATGTACAGAGCATTTTGAAAAATTTTTTGGCTCCGTGAATCAAGAAAGTTGATGTAAAATTCTATACAATGGTGCAATCTATAAGAAGAAATACAAATTGCGGGAATATATATAGTCTTCATATTTTTATCAAGAATGTGACCTTAGCAAAGGAGGAGAAATTCTCTTTCCTCACATATTACCCCCACGACAGAACTATTACAACAACAGGTTTAGTTGTTGAGTATTCGTATTTCTTATTAAAATCGAAACGGTGTCATTGTATAAGAGAATTTACATTATGTGAATTTATTTATTTAGCTTGTCGAAATAAATGCATTATATCTACGGACACCATATTTTAAATTAATAAATATGACATTTGAATTCTGGATTAAGCCTGGTTGCATGCGAGTGTAGTCATGATTAAAAAAAGAGCCACAGATTTAACATGAAAAGATAAAAAGAAGGAAGTACTTCCTTTTGTTTAGCACACCTCATTAGTGTGATCTAATATCTCAAGAAATCCGCTGGAATAGATTAAAAGGTTCATAATATCCCCAGGTAAATCCACTACAATGAAAAAAGTGCATATTCAGAGAATTCATCCTAATGCACTCAGTTGAAATGAATGTGTTGTTGTTTTTAATTATAACCGTGATCAAGATCAGTGCGTGTAGGTCTTAATTTTTTAAATATTTTTATTGCATTTGAAAGAATTAAATTTGAAGAGTTATTTTTCTATTTGAATATCAAGTTGGAGTATACGAATTTCGTATTTCCATAATTCATGTTCACAGATCAATTGATTTTTCATTGCGTAGTTGATTACATTTGGAGGCATTGCAGCAATCGATCGAAAAGAAATCTGAGTTGGTGTGAGTTATTGCTGATCTTCGCACTACCAATAGCTAAAGAAACGATCAGAAAAACACAGGCTTGTTCATTTACAGCAGTTTTTATTAAACATTCTTCTTAGGAAAGGCAGTCGTTTTTATTTATTTTTCTTTTCATTTATGTATTAACATGCGGACGACATTATAGTAGACAACTGGTCTACCACTTTTCATGTTCAAACTAAAACAATCAGACGGCGACTTTCTCTACTTTTCTTTGCATCAATTTCCATGTTCCATTCGTTGGAACTGTTTTTCGCAACAATTACAGCTTTCGCTTCAAAAAGAAATCAGAATATTTCGCAACAGTATCATAATAAAATAATATTACGATATTAGTTTGTGTTTCTCTTGCAGTTCTCCAGACCACCTTACTAATCTGTTATAGGTAACTAAGCCTAGTAGGGGAGGGAGGGCT
The DNA here is from genome assembly GCF_054136105.1 of Typopeltis vanoorti. Taxonomy (NCBI): domain Eukaryota; kingdom Metazoa; phylum Arthropoda; class Arachnida; order Uropygi; family Thelyphonidae; genus Typopeltis; species Typopeltis vanoorti. Next base: position 10,351 of record NW_028328217.1, read on the forward strand.
CGCTGTTCCTGCAGCTGCTAAAACGTATAGTATGACACAATAGTATCCGACACAAAATACATTACAGTACAGCTCATACGTGCAGTCAATAAAGTATGAACCAGTCTAAATTTTTGCTCTTTCTATTATGCATAGCATTACACACGTCCGAAAGGATTTGCGCTTTGCATTATGGAATAATAAGAAATTAATATCGAATCATTAGCTTCTTTAAATTTTCGAAGAATATAGCTTAAAAATTAATTGAAGCCTTATTATATTCTGTTAGCTTCTCTAATGTTTAAGCCACCTGAATCGCCAATTGTACGATATCCAAGTCTGGAAATTTTTCTTTCGTACAGTACAGGCCTGCCAATATTACCTGAAACGTGATATAAGAAAATGTATTCAATTTCAGTATGAATCTGTTTTTAATCACACACTGAAAAAATATCCCCCAAAATAATTCATATTGATAAGATTAAATAGATTGAAAAGTGTAATAATAATAACAACATTGAATAACCTTATTATTGTGGATATCTGTCACGTAGCTTATAATCTACCTCACCATAATCATCAGGAATACTGTAATAATTATAAAAACAAAGAAAGAAAAGGATCAATAGAAAAAATACTTCTTTATTTCAAATTATTGTAGTTGTCAATGTTCGAAGTTCAATGGAAAAATAAAAAATATAAATAAATAAAAAATAAAAAATAAAAATAAAACAGAAAGACTAGGAATGAAATAGATAAAACTTATTGTTTAATTTATTGTTTATTGTTTCCTAAACTTTTTGTTTAACAATGACTGACTGCATATCATCATCTATTCTTTTACTTTTTTGAAATCTCGTATTTGTTTCAACCCATTTGAAAACGTTTTTTACATGTTCTGGTGAATTTTCATGACTCTTTAAGTAATCATTTATGTTTCCACTTACAATGATCAACTGATCCTAAGGTTGAAGTTACTTTATTAGAGTTAAATAATTTGCAGCAAATACAAAATGCTTTGTTGGCACTCATTGAATAAATAAGCCATTTTCGTAAATAATTTTCACCATGTGGAGTTATTCTATAATACATTGATGCTGAAAAACATCGATTTTCAGTGTCTCTGGATTAACCGAAATCAGCGCTTTCATCTCTGCTACATTCTAATAAATCTGAAGATAAAAATATAATCGCGAACTGCAGAGTTTAATGGGAAAGGCCATGTAGCAGGATCGTTATTCTGAAAAGTATTTTCAGAAAATATTTTCAAAGTTTTCTTTGAAATTTATCACATTTCAATTTGAAATTTGAAAATCATTATTTTCATTTCTTTGATCTTTTTCATTTAGACTTATACCACCAGAATTTAATTCTCTAGAATTTTTATCACGTGATGCATCTTGTTTTATTGAAATGTTAAAAGAAGTAGAGTCAGGTGAAGATGAATTTTTTTGATTTTAGGAAGTTAGCTAAATATTTTGCACTTTTAGAAATATTTCTTTCTTTTTCTAATTTTCGTTTAGGGTTTTCTGCTCCAGATAATTTTTAGAAAACATTTTAAAGGGTTAGAAATTCCAAATTTCTCTGATTTAAAGAAAAAAATTGAATAAAAGTAAAAATAATAAAATGTAAAACTTACCACTAAATCACCAGTATTATCGTAAATTTCAAGGACAGGGAAAATAAAACAAAAAGAAATACTTAATAAATTCAAAATTTTAACACATAACACATACAAAAACACAAAACGGACGAAGATAATCTCGTATAATTCTAATTTAATGAACTAATACCTAAAATTAGAATCAACATGGAGAAAGCCTTTGGTTGACAACTTTTACGAGAGAGTTTTCAATTAATTAATTGGTTTAGCCAACGCCAATTGGCCGCGTCTTTTGAACCTTCAACATTATGCGCACGCTTTTACCTCGCCTACTGAATATTATTTACATTTTTCATTTATTTTCTAAACTTTTATAATTCGATCTTCAATTAAAACAACTTTATGGTACATGGTATTTTTAATTTCATTTCTTTGCGATCCATCCTATCTTAAATATTTAAAAAAAACCACGCATAATGAACAGTGATAATGACTGTTATAAAATGAAGTCCTTGCTATCTTAGCGATGGTTTATTTCACTCTTACCGTTTATTGTTGCTATCAATACATTCTTCACTCTCCCTATGGACTTTTAATAAGAAATAAGACCCTGTTTCGCCTTTTCAAAGTTGCATAGATTTAAGGCTCTATTACTGACCTTAGTTTCGGCATCTCCTACATTGGGCGCCCTATATAGCTACCCGGTCGGCCCACCGCATAATCCGGCATTGCCCGAAGGGCACAGTGGAGAAATGGGGGAGTACTCCATAAGAACTAATAAATGAAGGAACTGCTGCTAAGTAATAAAGAGAGAGAGAGAGAGTAAGATTTTTATTTATTATTTCAAGTTTCATTTCAGCTCAAAATGAATGGTGAAATATTTATGTCATTACAAGGACTACGAAACAGCGGATGCAGGCCTCATCCGCTGTTTTGTAGTCCTTGACAAGCTGTACCCGTTAGTAAACCTTGAAAGCGATCGACCACGTTTTTCGATAAACAGGCTAAACTTACGTTGAATGTAGAAGTAAAAGAGAGAAGAACGAAATGCGTAAATCAAAGTTAGAATATAAAGAATTTGGGAAAGCGTTATTACCAATATTACAAAGAAATGTTTGCAAGTTGATGCACGGAGCATTTTGAAAACATTTCCTATGATCAGTGAAGCAAGAAAGTTGACTCAAAATACGAGAAGTGCATCCGTTAATAAGTAAAATATGTCTAAACTTGCGCGAATACATAAAGTCTTCATTTTTTTAATGAACAAAAAGAAAACAGTGATGGTGATGGACAGCTTCGTGATATTTGAAGGTAATTTACAAATTCCTAGATATTAAAATAAACAGGAAGAAAAATCAAAAATTGCATAACTACGAATTATTAGGATATAAGAAGCTCTTCGTGTGATGACATCTGTTTCAGCATTTCTTATTTTGAGGAATATTAATTTAACTACTGTTCGAAAACGCTTACTTTTTTGTCGTTTTTTTCATACGATAAGTAAGTGATGATGATGCTCTTAGTCATACAGCGAAACAAATATGGAGGAAGTACATGTACTCTATCAATAAACAACGTATGAGAGTTAAAGCGTGGCGTTTGCCACTCTGAGCAAATGTAGTGTGATCTGAGTGGTTTACTCGTAGTCTTATGTTCATAAAACGACCATTAACCATAAAACTCTTTGTAGAATAGGCAGTGCTAAAACACGAACACCGAAGAGAAAGTAACCAAATTGTATCCAAGAAAAAGGCCACATATTTAGTTATTACCTTCTTTTATAATTCGCAAACCGGTCTTAGTGAGGTATTCGATGAATCTCCCTAAATATGAGAACAATATTCGAAGGACGATCGGTTCTGAAAGAGTCTTAAGAGCAATGGCCTAGTAATATTTCAACGAAAAAGAATTCCCAGGCCTTGATAGGTTGTCTAGGCTCTACATGTAGTATCTTGGAGCAGTGTGAGTTGAATGATTTAAGTCATCCTAAGAAAGTAGAAACAGGAGAAAAACAATAGCAGAATATTATCCAAATTAAGTGGGAGTGAAGTAGAAGCTTCCCTGCATATACTAAGACAGGACAGAATCGTAATAGCACTGAAAGTCATGAATTTTACGCCCTAAAATTGAGAATGGTGAGATGATTAGATCAGTATTTAATTCGTTGGTTATGGGTGATCTTGTGTCTTAGATTGTACAGCAGAGTTTACAGGATAAAGAAGAGGAATAGAAAAAATTGTAGTTCAGCGATACCGAACTAAAGGGCGCAGAAAGTGGGTTAGAAGACAGAACTTTGGAATACTCCTGGATAAATAAAGAAATCTGTTGAGAGGAGAACACTACAACGACATGAGACAAATACTAGACTATAATAAACAGGACGGAGACCACAAGACGGCCTCCCTCCTACCGTTTATGATTGGATTGACAACTTCCTGTCTGTGTGATGTGATGGTAACTTTTTAATACGGATTCAATACTAGACACGATTTATTGCCTTTGAAATGTCTAAGCTCACATGGGATTCGGAATAAGCACTCAGAAAGGTATGGTTTGCGAGGAGATGTGCTGTAGAATGAAAATAGCAGACTCCATACTGGTGGTCGCTAATTGATGACGATGAGTCTTATTCTCGAGAGTTTTCTGAGACTATTTTAATTGATTGAATATTTTCCCAGATTCTACGTGAAAATAAAAAACCATAAATTTATAATCTAGGAAAAGTATTGAGAAATTTATAATTTTATTCTGAAATGAAACTGACGTGCTTTGTAATTTGAATTATGCAGACTTAAACGGACTGGAAATGAGAAGAAACTAATTAAGATATGTAGAAGGTATTTTACCTTGGGTATAATAATGTTAAAGATACCAAGCAATTTTAAACCTGGTTTTACTCCATTCCCAATTAAGCGAACAGACGAAATATCAAGTTTGCGCCTGCAAGTGATGCAAGTCTAGCTGATCCTACAGGTAGTGCAAGACCAAGGCAACTCGTGGTAGAGGTGGCATAAGCTCTGATCACTAATCTTAATATTTACCCTTAATGCCAAAACACATCTCCTAGAAGAGATGTATGATGTTTTGTATTAAAGGCAAGGGGGCCACTACCCAGACCGGTTTCGACATTTATTGAGGTCTCATCAGTGGGAGCCAGGCTAGAAATACCAAGATTTAGTAATACAGAGCTTATAAGTATTTTACCAGAACAAGTTACCATAAGGTGTTTTAACCTTATTAAATAAAAATCTCAGGAGGAGATATAAATGTAGAAAGTATTTTACTTTGGACCACGAGTTGCTTTGGTCTTACACTACCTGTAGGATCAGGTAGTGTAATTGTGAGCCCTCCAGATGTCCGTCAATTGGAGGTTCCTTAGGTGGATTTCCAATTCCCTGTAGCCAGAGGTACCTGTGTTGGGATTTCCCCCTACTTTGTCATAGGCCGGGTCCGCCACACAGTTAAAGTCCCCCATCAAGATGACGTGATGGGCGCCGTACAGATAGTTGTGAAGCGACTGGAAGAATGTAGGTCTTAAGGTTGCATGTGCCGGGGCGTAGATGTTAATGTACCTGGTGGTACAGCCCCGGTACTTCCAGTCGACGGCAAGGACTCTCCCTTCTGTATCCCTCTGGATGTTATGGAAGGCTCCGAGGAGGGGGGGCTAGCATAAGTACCCCAACCCCGGCGGTGGTGTTTGTGCCGAAACTCCAGTAGGATTGGACGGGGTACTTATGGCTCAGTTCCTGCATGTCCCTGAAGTGGAAGAAGTGAGTTTCCTGCAGGAACAAGAGCCGGATGTTGTGGGCTAGCATGATGTTCCACACCTCCTGTTGTTTAGCTGGTGAACGGAGCCCTCTGATGTTGAGGGAGGCGACACAGAAGGGGGGTGGCGGCACTACGATGTTTTAGGTATTTATACCCGGCCTAGGTCTTTAATACGTAATTTCTTTACATACCTAGTGAGGTCGTCGATCTGTAGGGGGGAGGTATGGTATATCCCGCGTCCTGCAGACCGGCTTCCAACCTTGCACGCGAACTCGAGAGTACCTCGAACTCGTGCTGGGTGTTCATTATTTTGAAGCTGACGATCTTATTGTCTTTCACTTCATAATCGTATAGGTTGAATTGCGAGCCGGTAAGTTTTTGAATTTTAGAGTTGACGCTGTGTTTGTGGTAGGAGGGGGTTTCCACCTCCATCTCCGACTCCGATGTTGTGGAGTCGAGACCTCCCTTAGAGCGGCTTCTTTGATGTTTCTTCTCTAATTTGGGAGAAGCCGCTTCTTTCCTTTTTTTTAGGGAGGTCTTGAGGGGGTAGAAAATGTTGTTCCCCCTCTTTTGTCAACTCTACTGCAGGGGGGATGCTGGTTACTACAGGGGGGGGGGGCTTGCGAAACGTCCTCAGACGACACTTCCTCTGATGTTGTTGAGGGGGGGATAGCAGGTGTTACGCTATCCATTGCATCGTCTATCCCCTCGGATGTCTGTGGTTCACGTTCTTGTTCCGATGGTGGTGGAAGAACTGTCCGAGGGGGGGACTGCTTCCTCAGCAGATGTTGTTGCTGGAGGGGAAACAGTCTCTTCTGCTGGTGTTGTTGCAGAGGGGCGTTTCTTGATTGTCCCCAAGACAGTCTGTGAAAAAGTCTTCTCCCCGATGGTGTTGGGGAGTACCGGAAATCCACCGGCGTCTTTGGCAGGCTGCGATGGAAGTGCCTCAATTGGCGCCCCTGCCCTCTCTGCAAAAGTGCGCAGAGAGCAAGATGTTACAGTGTGCTCAGTGCTGGAGCACTTTCGGCAGGGGTGTGGGCACTGGTTGGAGATGTGCCCGACGCCGATGCAGTTGAAACACTTGGCTCGAGGGCAATCGCTGCCCAGATGCTCGATCGAGCCACACCGCAAACACTGTCTTTGCACTCCGGGATAGTTTACAAGAACACGCGACGTGCCGATGGTGACTAGATTTGGCACTGGTTGCCGCATGTCCATGGTGAATGTCACTTCCCCGGAGAACCAGGCGGGGTCTTCCTGGCAGACGCTCTTCTTAATATTACTCACTTTCCCCCACTTGTTGAAAGTTTGTGTGAGCACGTCGTCTCCGGTCTCTAAATATTCCATAGGGAAGCGGCTTATTCGGATTTGTCGTACTTGTGATCCGACCATGGTGGGGATCACCTGCTTCCCTTGGACTTGGAAGCCCTCTAGAAGTTTGTCTCTCGTTGACACGTTCTTTACAACAAACAGAAATCTCCCCCTCCATAGAGGTGAAGGAGAAGATATTCTGTGCTCCCACGATCTCCTTAAGTACTTTTGATAACACTCTTGGGTCCTCCAACCCTGGAATCTCCACTCCTAGGGTCCGGGTCCTGGGGGGGACGAGGATTGTCTTACTCATTCTGGTCTCTGCGTCTAGAAAAAAAAGAAAAAAAATTAGAGTCCGTAGACTCTTAATATATCCCGTAGCACTTCTAAAAATAAGAAGTGCTACCAGCAAGTTAATAGGTTAGTCAATAGAAAATAACTGTTAGTATAACGAACAAGGATTAGTAAATTTTCAACAAAATAACAAAGTAACTATGTCAAAAAAACAAAATTTCCGAAAACTGCGGCGGCACGGCTATCTCGAACAACAGCAAGAAAAAAAAAAAAAGCCTTGTCTTCAGCGCTTTTAATGTTACATGCACTTTTAAACTCCGCGCCACTCCTTTCTGCTTCGTCATCCTTCAACGTCAAGCTTTCTTAGCGACACCCAGCACTTAGCGCCGCACGCGGAATCCTCGCGCGAACTTACGGAGTGATGCCCCCCCCCTTCCACTTCTAGAAATAGTGGAAGGGGGACGGGAGCCATCGTGTTTACTAACGGATGTACCAGTGCACTGTAGTACGTGTTACAGGAGTCGGCCATTTCGCATTATGGAATATCATTTCTTTCCCAGCAATTGTTAGGTACTTACAGAGTAGTTATGACTAAGCAGCTTTACATAAAATAAAAACTTTACGATACTATACATAACAAGACATAAAACTAAATTATTCTCTGTTTAGTAAAGTTTGATTACTATACAAGTGCTTATTTAATCTGACAAATCATTATTTGCTCCCTAAAGCATAAGGACCATGTTAAGTCCGTATGAAACGTAATTTTCTGTAATTTAAGTTTCATTCCGACTTAACAACACACACACACACACGCAAATATTTTTGAAATTGTCGTTCAAAATTAGTACACCTCAAAATCAGAAATGCTCATGCATTAAACAGATGTTAATGTACGAACGTCCTCCTCTTGCCTCGTAATACGTGATCATGAAATTTTTGATTGTTCGACCCTTTTAGTTTATTATCTCCGAATTTGTGAATTCCCTTCGAATATTACAAAGCGGTCGATCTCTGTTTCCTTGCTCACGTTAAAAATTTACGATTTTATTTATTCAAACAACTTTTTATACATTTTTAACTTCATACAGAATGGACACGCAGAATTTTGTGTTAACCTTATTCATTTACTGAGCCAAGGAAATGTTTTCATAATGCTCTGTAAGTCAACTTGCGAATATTTCTTTGTAATATTGGAAATAACGCTTTCCCAAGTTCTGCTTATTCCAGTTTTGTTTTACGCATTTCGCTCTTTTCCGCTTTTACTTCTACATTCAACGTGCGTTTAGTTTGTTTACCGAAAAACTTGGTTCAGACGGAATTACACTTGATTGCTTTCATCGTCTACTCGCCTGTACAGATTGACGCCATGAGGTCTGCTTCCGCTGATTCATAGACCATGTGATGACCAAAATATTTCACCATTCATTTTAAGCTGAAATAATAAATAATACTGTCTCCCTTAATCGCTCAATAGCAGTTGTTTTATTTATTTCTTCGTACGGGGTCTCTTTTTCTCTCCTGTCCATTTGGGGAAGGGCTGATCCCTTGTAACAAGGGATTACGTATATGCATCTTATGGCTATAAGTCCCTGTTCGTTTACGGAGCTGTTATACCTGTTCTGACGGAGTTTCCGGTAAAGAAAGCACTCTGCCTTCGTATGTGGACGGCTAACTCACATTTAGTCGGAAGAGACCACATAAAGGTTCTTCACGTCATGGACGAGAATCGAACCAACGTTTTTCTGATCAAAGGACTTCATCTATACTGACTGAGCTACGGAGGTTCTAGTTGTTTTATGACGTGCTTCCGATACGAATAGCTGATTTGAATGAAAGTCAAACCATATCTTCACTAGTTTCTCATTTCCAGTCTGTTTAAGTTTACATAATGCAAAACAGAATGCACGCCCGTTTGTTATCAGAAATAAATTATATCAGCGATATTTCTTTTAAACGGCAAAAATTTTCTTCTCAGTTTAGTCCACTGTTTTTTCTTTTGTTAAAGTATGATTCGCAACGAAAAAAGTTTCACAAAAAATTCCATTCTCTCTTTCTTAAGAATCCTTCTTTCTCTTCTAGAAATATTGGCTTTCATCACTTTATCCAAATGAAAATGATAAACTGTCCCCACTTCTAACTGCCAACAACGAACAGGCCGTAAAAGGAGAATGAACATTACAAGTGACATCAAGTAGATGAACCACGCCATATGGTCAGCTTTCTTCAAGATGAGAGTACTAGAGGGTTGCGTAAAAGTAGGATCAATCAATGATTGAATGCATGTCAGAACTGGAATGTTAAAGATATCTATAATCATATTAAAGAGGTTGTTGTTGATGTTGTTGAGGGAGAGAAAAATGCCACTTGGTTTTGAAAATAATTTGAATCACAAATTCGTAAGGGGGAATGAATGATAGGAGAAGCTGTTGAGGACATCACTGTGAGGAAGGATGCATTTAAGGCATTAATGTGATGGCATCCATACATTTCTAATATTGTAACCGCAATGTTAGAGAAGAGTATTACCTTTTTTGTGTCCGATGAACGGGCTTTCATTACTGCTCGAAAATCTCGTATTGATAACATTTCCATTATAAATCAGTTCATAGGAAAAAAGAATGACCAAAGAGCAGGTAGCAGACTTAATTTCGTGGAAATTGAAAAGGCCTATCATTCAGTTCCCATCAGCTAACTCTGGGTTCGATGAAGAATATGAATGTGAGCTAGCCAGTGATCAGTTTGATTACGAGAATATGTAGAAGGTGCAGAGCAGCTGTTTCGCTTGGAGGCCTGGTAATAACTGAGTTGGTAACATCGAAAGTTGGTAATTTCGATGGTAACATCGGAGAGGATTTGGAATATCACCAACTGTGTTTAAGATTTACCTTGATGCTGGAATGATTCATGTGGAGTTTTGGGAATTCAGATTGTAAACAGCATCATTCATTCTCTGTTGTTTGCTTACGATCAACTGATAATTGCTGGATTTCAGGATGAGTTGCTTTTATGTTGAGCACATTGGTTTTTCTTTACAGCATGGGAGATCTAAAAGTAAATTTTACCAAGACAAAATATTCGGTAATTGGTGGTGAAGGTAGAGATTTCGATCTAGCCGGTAAAGTCAACGCAGTAGATCATTTCAGATACTTAGGATTCATAAGTCGAGAGCATGCGAGAAAGATATAGTTGATCGTATCAATGAAGCCCGTAATGCTATGAAACTGAATGATGAGTTATATAGTTGAGGCATTCAGCAGGAAACCCAGACGATGATATCCCAAATGATAATAAGAGTGTTCTAATGTGTGGAAGGGAAGGATGAACATTGAATGCGAAGCAGAACATTCGGATAAAAACTGTAGAGATCGATGGCTTGCGATGAATTATGTGTATAGCTCCCTTCAAAGAATTCCGAATGAGCCCACCATGGAGAGATTGAATTTGCAAGAAAATGTGATGGACCATCTGGAACGTTGATCTCTACAGTGGAAAGAACTTATTCAACAGATGCCACAGGAAGAATAACACAAACGAGTGATGAATTGGTCACGAGATTACGGTATAGACTACGGCCTAGATTTATATGAATAGGAATAGTTGTAGAGGCAATAACAGTTAATGGATTGCAAGAAGGTTCTTGGAATGTCGTTCACAATGGCTAGAGGATAACAAGTCAACCGTAGAACAGTGGAGATGCCTCTAAAAGGAGGAGGGGGATTGTTAATAGCGAGAGTTATTCGGAAATGCTGCGGAATTACTTTATTCCTGAACTAACGCATTTAGGACTCCTCATAGGTGACCCAGTGTGTCAGCAATATGGTACACTTTCTCGTTTCTATATCAGCCTTAATCAATTTCTAAATGAAAATTTCCTAACAGATGGATTGGAAGAGGCGGCCCAATATCTTTACTGAAAGGTTCATTGGATTATTTTTGCATGTTAATTCTTAAGACTACGTTCATTCAATAAACCTTCTCTCTTTAGTCGATCTGCGAACGAGGATAACTAACGCAATTAAGGATGTTACTGGAAATTAAGTGCAAACGGATTTGTAGAACGTATTTCTTCTATGGAGTGTCAGTTTAGGCATAAAGTAACATCCCTATAAATATTCTGTACCGCTATAATAAACACATTCTCTCTGAACTGTGATGCATTATCAACTAACTAAATTCTAAGCTGGCATACATGACTACAGGTTGATTAATAAATATCGAAAATATTATTACGTGAGACGGTGAAGGGACCAAAACACTTCACGTCGGATAGAAATTTACCACACTTATATCAATCTACATACACAACTTAGTCCTCCATCTACACAGAACTCTACTGCGTGTCATCTATATACCATCTACACACCAACTCATCTGACGTACGATAAGAGTATTTGAGTGTCAATTTGCGTGTGTTCTCTGGCTGATTTTTCCAAGCTTCCACGTCCCAATGTACACGCTCTTGGCACCACTGAAGTTGATTCAGGTAATGTGAGGCTTGCCTATTGTGGTCCCACCATGCAAACCCATGATGTGTGCCTCGTTTCTGAGTGATTGTGTCCAGATTCGTGTTGCAGTCGAAACCCGGAACTCATTATTCAACATGTCGACCTAAGAATGGCGGTTTTTACATATTATCCTTCGTAGCACCCTACGGCCACGTTCGGCGAGTTTGGTGAGTTGTCTACTACGGGTACCACTTGCAGTTGATTCCATCTCGCATGGTATCACTGATTGTTGACCTGTGATAACCCAATTTGTCAACGAACAGATAGGACTGCAATATGGAATCCTATCACAACAACTCTTTCAACCTCAACCAGTTCCATTCTCGCATCCATTTAACCCTGACAGAGTTGCACTGACGTGGGAGCATCATACTTCCAATTTACCGGCTACAAAGAAGTGAGTCATTAAATGACACGATGCACCTTCCCCATGGGGAGTCTGTTGACTTTTTTCCAAGTAGGATATATATATATATATATATATATATATATACACACAGACACAGAGATACACACAGAAAGTTAGGCTGTGGTTTTCAAGTACTCAAAATATTTACAAAATACTTCTTTGCTGGGGCGAATTCCCCATGCTTGCTGCGCAAGCTCATTAATTGAGAAAGAAGTAATATTTATTTGTTAATAAATGCAAGCATTTATAAGCATTCCATTTAGGCTTTTATTTTTGTAGACAGAAGACGTCTTAATCTTGCGCGGCAATAATTGAGCTTTGCGTTGTGTATCGAAGACCGATGCTTGCTAGTCAAGTTACCTTGGCTTGCTTGGTTGTGGGAGTTTTCACGTCCTCGCTGCAGTACTGTGATTTCATGCGCGCATAGCTATTTCCGCTCCTTCCACGTCCTCTCACCCGGTTGCATAAACACAGGCCATACGCAGTCAAAGTAGCTCTAGCCAGTGAGCTTCAGTCAGCCTCAACAAGTGTGCGTGATGTTTAAGTGAACTGCTTTGCGGGGGACTGTGTATGTAAAGTGCTGCATTTATTAGTTTTCTGTTAATTTCGAGGCGCTAAGATGGATACCGAACAGTCATTAGAAGTGTGTGTCATTGAGAGTTCATTAAGAAATCCCTTTTCCCGAAGGAGTGTTCGGGAGAAAAGTGATACTGTAAAGAACGGCAGGCCATGGCAGTCACTGAGAGATTTAAAAACTCATCACAAGGACAAAAACAGAGAATATTTTCGCTAGTCCAGTGAGGGTCAGTACAAGAATACCCACTGGTTAGCGGGATCGAAGAAATCGAATAAGCTGTTTTGTTGGCCTTGTCTTCTGTTTTCTGGTGATAACGGGGTGTGGTGTAAAAGTGGTTTTAGCAACTTAAACACTTTAACATTGTGTATTACCAGGCACGAAAAATCTGCCAACCATATTAAGTGTTTTCTTCAACTAAACAGCTTCGGAAGAACAAGAATTGATCACCAGCTTGATGAACAGAAACGTGTCAGTGATGTCCTGCATAATAAAAAGGTGACAAAAAATCGCGAAATTCTGAAACGCTTAATAGATGTTGTCCATTACTTATCAAAGCAAGAGCTACCATTTCGTGGTCATGTCGAGTCCCTGATGTCTGCAAACAGAGAAAATTATGTACAATTTCTTGATCTAATAAGTCAGAATGATCCTCTTTTTGCAACTCATCTGAAGGAGTCCTCTAGTTTAAGAGGTACATCTTCAGCCATTCAGAACGACTTGATTGCTGCAATTATCTCAGTAATTATGGAGGTAATAAAGAAAGAGATCGAGCAAACGGACTTTGTGAAGCTAATTATGGACAAAACTTCTGACATCATAAACAAGTCTCAGCTTTCGACTGTTCTTCGTTACATTGACGCAACAATGAAGTTCACGAAAGATTTCTGGGTTTCACTGATGTGAGCCGAGATGGCTCCACTGTAGCAATTTTCGAACACGTAAGTGCAGTTCTGAAGGTGTACAAGTGTGAGAAAAACTTGTGGTGCAGACATATGATGGTGCTGCTGTCATAGCCGGTCAAAGTGAATGTTTTAAACAAACGGATCCAAGAACAGTATCCGCGTGCGATTTTCGTGCATCGTTACAGCCATTTGCTGAATTTAACACTACGGCAATTTGCTTCCAATATCAAAGAGTATACAGTGTTTTATCAAGCTATGTTGGGTCTTACTACTTTCTTCGCAAAGTCTACAAAGAGGACAGCTGCTCTTAAGAACATTCTTGAAAGGAAATTGCCTACTACAGCACCAACAAGATGGAATTTCACTTCACGTATTGTGAACACTGTGAAAGAGAATTATGGTATGACAGAGGCATTCTTTCAACACATTTTGGATGCTCCAGATGACTGGGTCGGTGACACAGCCTTGAAACGTTCAAGGTTTTTTAACTTTCAGTATTTTCAAAGATGTTCTCATTTTCTGATGTTGTCTTTAAAATTTTGCAAACCAAATCTCTAGATATAAGGTATTCTGCCAAAACAATTGAAGAATTCTCTTTAAATATCCAGACTATGAGAGAGGAAGATTTATGACAGTGTTACACGTGATATTAATGTTTGTGAAGGGAAACCAAGTCATAAGAGACATCATATGTGTGATGACTCTGAAGAGTTAAGATTTAAGCGTCTTTTCAATGAAATCCTGCACATGTTACAAATTCGTGAGCGCTTCAAATCTATTGCAATTTTTCAAATCTTTTCTCTCCTTAATTGTGATTTTTTTTTTGAAAACTACAGAAATAAATTCCCTGATAGTGATGTAACATATCTGCAAAAAACCTATGATCATTGTTTTGATATCGTTCACTTAAAGGCTGAACTAAGTGTAATGTAGGCATCGTCTGAATTCAAAGACATAAGAATTTCAGACTGAATTAATTTCATTCACACCAATAACGTGTACTTGGGTATGCCTAAGATAAAGGTAGTAGTAAGAATTCCTGCCACGACATCCTCCGCAGAACTCTCATTTTCGGCGCTAAGTCCATTAATACATACTGCAGGTCAACCCAAGGACAAGAAAGACAGTCATCGTTAGCTCTTTTGCTTGGGAAAATTAAGTTACAACTAACTTTTTATGACGATGTTACTGACCAGTTCATAAAGAAGAACCGTAGGGTAGAATTTGTATTCAAGTGGCTAAATTGAAAAAGACAGAATATCATTTGTAAAATAAATGTTGTATTTGTATGACTAAATGTACATAAATTTCTAAATATATAGTTTTAAATGGTTTTTAAATGGTCAGCAATTCATTATTTCGCTAATCAGAGACTTCAATCACACCTCTCACTCCCGGAATGATAACAAGAGCAAGCGTGAATTTCAAGCCCAGCATTCACCCCTGCTTCTTTGTTTATCTTAGGAACGAACCCCAAATTTCTAACAGACCACAAGCAAATAGCGGTATATTACATACAGAAAAATGTACGTTATTTCTATAAATTGGTAAAGAACTATGAATGTCGGCATCAAGAAGGGCAAACACGCCATTAGAAATTTGTGCGAATAATTCAATAACTGCGCTAGCTGCATTCTTAGCAAAGGCAGCAGACGGTTTCCTTAAATTGTATTGATCTCCATCCCTATTTTCATGAGAGGAATTTTTCCATAATTAGTATACTCATATTAAAAATAGAAAAATGTATATATGTATACATCATATATACATCCACTGTTGTGTTAGAGTGTGATAGATTTTTTTTCTGTTGCAGGGTGTAAGTTTCTCTAATGCACCGTTGGTTTTTATCAGAAATATAGGCACCGGATATTCTGAGTCAGAAGGGCTGAGTCCCACTTCCATTATGCTATCAGGCATAGCAGCTTAAAAAACGTGTTTTATAGTATGTATCTGCTCAGCCTGATTCCCGTTTTCCAGGTTGTCGAGCGATTTTGGAAAACGCCAGGTGAGGCTCGGAGAAAGAATGCCACCCAAGATCCTCACGCCTCTCCAGGAGGAAAGAAAATCTCTTTCTGAGTAATTGGGTTTCTTACCATCGTGTTGTGGAAGACGGGTTCCACAACACGGATGGATTGAATGGTATAAAGAGAAACCTCTTTATACCATTCAATTTCTTATAAAAATAGCTTTCTAAAATTTATACATCTCTGTTATATAACCGGTTTCTCTTGTTTACCACTAGCGGAAGTCCACACACTCTCGTTCCCTCCTCATAATCGGAATTCGATAATCTCATTACCATCTTTGTAACTCTTCACTACACATTCCCCACCGCTTCTTCATCCTGTTAGAACTCAGAGTACCGAACCTTTGCAGCATAGTCTGAGCGTGTTCTTACCAAAGGACTTGTAATAAATGACTTCCTTTATCCTCACGCGCCAATGTCGTTTTCACCACTGCAGTTATCTGCTGAATGGAACTTGTCATATTCGCTGTATGGCACTGAAAGTCAACTTTTTATAAAACTCCAGGTTCCGCAACCTGATCTGTCCCACCTAGTAGAATCGAATAAATATAATACGCCATTCAATATCTTATCATTCTGCACGTGCGAAATGATTTGAACTGAAAATACGAGTTTAATGGAAATTGAGATTTTAAATACGAGTTTTGTAAATTTTACTAATATTCGAATATATTTAATCTTTTGAAATAAAGATTATTGTACCCTAAGAATTGTTGTTGTTGTTGTTTTAATTGATACCGGTAATTATTTTTAAATTGATTTTACGGTAAACCAACTTCATCATTTTTAACTCGCATTTCTGTTAATAGTAAGACAACCCATTTAATAGTCCAGAAGTAATTTTATCCATTTTATTTAATAATAATATGACTTTCAGTATGACGCACACTTCTAAATGACTGTATCCTTTCCATATCCATTATTTCTGTCTCTTTATCTAGAATTCCAAGCATTTTTAAGGGGTTTACAATTGAATGGGAATTAGCAAACCCATAGGGATGTCGGAGATTTCCTTCAAGAATTTCCGTTTTTTTTTCATTCCTTAAGTACAGGGAAGAAAACCATACTCAATTATAAGAAATAATACACACTTCCTGTCGCTGCTTCGTCATAATTTCGCACAATTGTTTTCTCATGTCTGAATTAATGCTCATCCGAAAAACTGTGACTGTGCCGTCTGCAGTAATATAAATCCCGTTATATTGCAATGCAATGAAGATGTTCCTAATTAGTTTAATGCTACTTCCATGTACAGAAGTAGAATGGCGAGAGATCAAATAATGGGTAAAGATCCATTTAGCTGGAGATGACGTCATTGTGTAAAGAAAAGCTCACTTGTAGTTATGAGTGCAATGAAGATGATATCGAGAATTTGCAAGAACCTTACAACCAAGCTGACCTCAGCATTTCTAAGTCTGGTCTGCGTAACTTTTCCCTTCTACGTTCTCAACGTTGCGAATATCACAATGTAACTCACTCAAGGAAGAGATGGACCTCCGAATCAGTTTTTCTTCTTCCAACTCTCTGCACTGGAAGATCAAACCATATCACATCCCGCACTACTTCAAACTGCCTACTGCGTGTCTCCTGAACTTTTTTTTTCCAGAAAGACATCAGGAAAATGTTGATTAAACTAGACACTAATAAGGTTCTTGGTCAAATAGGATTCCTCTATTCGTGTTTAAAACTTGTGTTCCAGAAATAACACCCATCCTGTGTCGGCAAAGTAAACTAACATATTCTCGTGACATCTACCCAACAGCATGGCAGCAAGCCTATTTCCAGCCTGTACCCAAAAGCGAGACAAACGTAGGATATCTAACAATCGACCCATTGCTCTCACCTCGGCACTTTCCAAAGTAACGGAGAAAGTTATCGACAACCAGCTTCTTCATTATGTGGACATTCAGCAGTTAATTAGCGATCACCGATATGAATTGGGCAAATTCATTCTGCAGATCACCTCAAAATCTATGGAGTGAATTTCAGAAACCCAATTTAATTGCTCTCAAATTACAAAGGGGATCTTCTCTGGAATCAAGGCCTCCTGAACAAGCTATCACTTTTACCTCCTGCATTCTGTAAGGGTATTGCCAGATTCCTTACTGATCGTTCATTTGTTTGCGGATGTTCATTGGTGATTGGTGAATGCGGATCATGTTTAATGGTTTCCCTCACATTGAGTACTCGTGGATACTCAATGATGGAGTACCCACGGGTTCTGTACTCTTGCCCATTCTCGTCATTCTTCAGAACTCTCTTCATGCCTCTTCATCTCTCTCTAGAAATCTTGTAGTACTCAAATGAGAGAAGCCTAAAGATCTTCCCTAATCAATGACTTAAACCAAGATCGCCTCAACGTTCTCAAATGCAACGAAGACAATCTTAATATATTTCAGTCACGAACTGACTTAGGTCTGCCTTATTAGCCACAAGAAAGAGCCTACTTTAATCTGTCTTTCTTTTCACATTGTTCCAATTTCCTTCCAAGAGCAGTTTTCTCTTCTTGGGATGGCTGTCTTATTCCCTGTCACAAATATATTACATACATACATAGTCTCTTCAGCCTCTAGAAAGCTTGGTTGTCTCTTACGTTCAAAACATTTGTTATTTTACTTTTAACTCATCATACTTTATGACTCAGATCCGATCAACCTTGGAATATGTTTCATACATTTGGGTTTGGGCACCCCGAAACTTGCTTAAAATTTCTTAGCGATATTCTAAAAGGGCAATCGGCTTAATAGGTTACCTATCTCTCAAAGGGAGCCTTCAAGCACTTTCTCATAGGCGCAATTGTATTTCTGCACTTTTGGAACTTTCTGCCTCTCTGAATTGGCCACTACCATTCTTGCACTTTCTTTTAACCATATAAGAACTACTGTAGCCACTGGTCAACTCCCATAAACTGTCCAATTAAAAACATACCGAACAAACGTATCATCTGCCTTCATTCCATCTTCCTATATTCCTTGGAACAATTCCTTGGAATCAGCTCTTTAAGAAATATAACAATAGGCGACTTTATTCTCTTTAATCACTTAACAACACCGCACTCTAATGGTATTAGGTCCTTTAACCTTTCATGTTAGATCAAAAATAGTTATAGAAAATAAACTAACAGAACAATATACAATACAGTATGCAAAGTTTATTATTCCAATCACGTATACATAATATTTATAGATATACAATTAAAGTATTATTATCATATTTTCTGTTGGTTTTTACAAATATTTTTGGCTGATTATTTTGTCATAGGCAAATGAAAATATTTTGCTTATATATACATGCAAAGTAAAACTCATTACCAAACAGATTTCGTAGTTTATAAAAATATTTAAAATAAGTAAGTGAGTTAAAAAATATATATATATATATATGTGTGTAACCAAGGGCTGTAGCCATACTGCTTATTTACTAGAAAATTATATTCGCTCGATACAGTCACTGCAAAATCCAGTGACTGTATCTATGAGAGATTTCAAAAACTCATTTCCACTAAAGCAGCTACTCCTATTCATTTTCAGTAAGAAAACATCACAGTAGATTAATTAAGTTATTTTTTACTCATTTCCACAAGAGAGTATATATAATTGCTGTTAGTTCCGTAATTTAAAGGTACATTTTAAACGTGTTTTTTCGTATTATGTAATTATTTATTTTGTTTGAGATCAAAGATATGGCTGTGCAACTTTTGTTCCAGAAGATATCTTCGATCTCGGAAGAAATTCTTGTACGAAATAAAACTGTTAAAATTCTGTAGGAATGTTTTTATCAAGTGAATTCTTATTAATTTAAAAAGGATGTGTACATTTTTTGAAGCCTCTGACGACATTTCTGGAAGGTTCCATATTTTGCAGAAGAGAAGAAGCGCCAAATAATGAAGTCTGCAAAGTCTGTCCCATTTCGAACCTGCAGGTGATTTAAATGACAGATAGTAATATTATTATCATTATATTATCAGATATATTATTATTACTATAATATTATTATAGTAATATCTAATTCTCTCTATTATTATAGTAATATCTAAAATTAGTAACTTCTAATTTTCTCTCTCTCTGTTCTCATACATACCCTTCCGAAACTTAGATGCAGAGAAGAGAATTAAAAGTGTTGTAAATATGCTATTAACCTTATTACTTTTAATATCTAACTCAATGAGAACACGCAGAAAACCTACTTATTTCGTAATCGTAATCAGAACAGTATATATATTTGCATATTCTGTTTTTTTTTTTTTTTTTTTTCAGTTTGCACTGAACTTTCTGTGGCGGGAGACGAATTGTGGAGACCGACGGCTAACATATGTCTCAAAAAATTTATTTCTTTCAAATTATTTCAACATTTCAATCCATAATTCTATTTTCCTGCTGTATCTAGCCGTAATCAATTGGCTACAGTACGAAGTCTATGAAAAACTTACGGCTGCAAGCCATCTGTTGCATCGGCTACATCGTGTGGCTCTTGTGGTTAACAGATCTGATAATGTATTCGTCCTTCTCACGAGGTACCACGAAATGCGTTTCATATATTAAAGGCTTTTTTACAATATACGCCCTTATTGATTATTTTTGCGATTTTAAAAACGAACACGCGTAGAAGAAATGTTCCACCTTCAGTGACGAAGAAATTTTCACACTAGCTGTGCTTTTACGTATTTTCAAATGTATTTATGTAACTCCATTCGTTTTCATTTCTAACTTGCACGTCTAACACATGTAGAAAATATAAAATTTATTAAAGAACAAAGAATATATTTCATCCAATGTAGCACGTACAGCGTGAAGTAGAAAGGAAATTATATGTAACTAAATTGATATAAAATATGTTATAAAAGGTTAATAAAAAAATTGTCACGTAACATAAACCAGCTTTTTTCAATTGCGAATTACTGAATCTTCTGGCTTTCAATGTCGAGGAATATTGAAATAT
Source organism: Typopeltis vanoorti (assembly GCF_054136105.1). Taxonomy (NCBI): domain Eukaryota; kingdom Metazoa; phylum Arthropoda; class Arachnida; order Uropygi; family Thelyphonidae; genus Typopeltis; species Typopeltis vanoorti. The sequence goes on from NW_028328217.1 coordinate 30,666, forward strand.
ACTTCGAGATTGAAAAATATTGAAAAATATAGCCCGCTAAGTCGCCCCATAAAATTCTTGGGACTGAACAAGTACAGAGAAACGCTCTTCTCGTAGGCTAGGCTGCCTGGCTTCAGCCATCCAATGGTACTCTATTCCCTACTTTCGGAGTTTGCACTCCTGTAAGGTCTCTTGCTCGCTACAGCTGAACAAACTATTATAAAGAAACTTTCCTCTCTTAGGACAGTATTGCAAGAAACACCGTAGTTGGCCTTATCATCAAGGACGTTATATTTTCTAATTGTTAGCAAGGTCCATTTCCGTGTTCCTACTAGCTTCGTTCTTTCTCCTTTGCTCGAGTTCTCAGTGTTCATCGAACTTTCTAAACATCCTACCAAATCTAATGCTCCTATCCCTCTGTAGGAGGGGTCAAGGCTAGATGGAACCCAGAAGAAGAGCGAATACATGCGTCAAGGGAGTTGACCTATTAATTGCTGTTGAGCGAAATATCAATACGGCTCCTTGATCTGCTCTGCATTAGTAGATCCTTCAATGCAACTAAATCACGCAAGTGGTTTACGACAATAGTAGACGATTATATTAATCAGTTTAGTAATAATCAGGAATTCATGTTTCGTATGAATACATACTTTTTAATTAAAGCTTATTCTTTGGAATTTTATTTGCTTTTGTCTGTATAATAGCCTCCATTGGACTCCTATTATCATCAGTCACTGAAGGATGTAATTTCTTAATCTTTGTTTAATAGAAATTTCGTTGTTCTTCTTATAAATAATTATATTAAGTAAGCCTTTAGACAACAGCGGCGTTTTCCAGCAGGCATTCGGCGGATCAGTGCTATGGTGAGCGTTTCGCTATCCTCTCGTAAAAGAAGAAGCTAATACGTTGTTTTGCAGGATATGTATACGCAAAATAGATGTGTGCTGCAAGATAATTATTGAAAAGAGAAGTTGCTCAAACATCTTCGGATCAGTTTTCAGATTTTGTCGCCTTTTAAAATCGAGTAGTTTCTGAATCCCCGCCCTCATTTCAGCCTAATAGCTTTGATCGTTCTCCATTGCGTTCACATTTGTCTCATTCTTATATGATTAAGCAATCAAAAAATTAAGGTTGCCTTTCCGTAGAATTCTTGTGCTCCACTTGCTGATGGTCTTACTGCAAATAATTGGAAGAATATTCCTCTCAAGATCCTACAACAGATGAAATATTCTCTTATTTAGCCAATGAATATAAATTCAGGTACTAAATGTACCATGTTTTAGTGAAGAAAATAGACCTTTCATCTATGCAGCCATGCATTAGTTATAATTTGAATGGATGCCAAATAAATGAGACAGCGTTTGCCTGAGATCTCTTACTTGTTGCTAAAACGAGGATGGGTCTTCAAGAGTTATTAATCCACGCTGCTCAGTGCTTCACTCCCAGAGGTCTTGTTATTAATGAAGACAAGTTTTCTACCATCGTCCTAATAGCGTCAGGTCATGACAGGAAATGAAAATCCAGGATTACATCTTTAATGTTTCCAACCGCATTCTTAAATCTATCAGGATTTTAAACAAGAGGTGGTACTTCGAAATAATGTTTTCAACTGTTGGAAAAGGATCTTGGTCGATCAACTTTCAACATTTCTGGATAAGCTTCGTAAAGTTCCTTGAAGTCTAAGAAACGCATTACGTTATTAAATTGATTTGTATTTCCTAAATAATTCAATTCGTTAGTGTTAGGAATCCTGAATAGACTAGATAAACAAGCTCTCAAGCAGTTAGATCTTGTATAACTCAACAACATGATATCCCAGTTGTTTATCTTCATCCGGTTGTTAAATCTGATGGATTAAGTAAGCCTTTAATGAGATGAATGATCCCTTGCTTAAAATATCAAAGGTTAAATAAGCTGAAAGATTTATCTCCACCTTTTACCAGAACTGTCTTTAGAACTCCTTTGATTCAAGGAGATTTAACTAAAACACTACATTGTTTCTTATATCATGGAATGCACCTTGTTTCTAATTCTGTTGAAAGTAAGACATGGGAAAGAATTCTACATCTCGCAGCCGATGGGAAGACGTTCATTGGCTATAACAGGGTTTCGTCTCAACATCCTTACGTGCGAGAAGGAAGAGAAATGTTGCCTGGATGAGAGTATGGATCGCCAGTTTTCTATCTGGACGCACACTATGTGTGATGGTAGACGGCTTCCTGTCCTCCCGCCATCCAACTAATGCTGGGATCCCATAAGGTGGAGTTCTTTCACCGACCCCCTTCCTTCTTTATATCAATCACCTACTTGAGTTGACCTCCAACCCAACACACAATTTTGCTGATGACTGCACATTGCACTCCTCCCTTTCATTTGATAAACCTTACTCTACAAAACTCACTTCAACCCACAGAACATTCCATTACCACAACTTTCCTTAATTCGGACTTCCAAGACATCCTCTAATGGGGCTCGGGTAATGGGCTTGGATAACCTCGTCAACTTCAACGCTAGCAAAACCCCGTTCTCTCTTGTTTCTCACAAAAAAAAACCATTTTCCCCAAGTATTATTTTTGATAACACTCATATTCTCAGAAAAAATGAAATTTCTCTTCTCGGAATTACCTTGACATTAGGCCTCTCCTGTCATAAACGCATCATAACCATTGCTTCTTGAGGTTCCAAAAAACTCGGATTTCTCTTTCGCTCAAGACGTCACTTCACCTCAAAACAGCTGCTAACCTTATAAAAATCACAAATCCGCCCAGCTATCGAATACTGTTCTTACATTTGGAATGGGGCTCCTAAATGTTCCCTCTAAATGCTTGACTCAATGCAGAGGAGAGCAATTAGACTGATATGACCCATCTCTTACCAACTTACCCCCCCCCCAATTTCACATAGACCTTTAGACTCTCCAATTTGTATATTCTATAAATATTTCCATGGAAAATGTTCATCTCAAACAGCATCAATAATTCCCACACTCTGTACTAAGCGCATTGGAACACGTCCAACTGCCGTCCAACATCCTTTCACAGTAAACCTTGAAACCCACAGAACTAGTTTCTTTTCCTCCTCCTCCTTCATCCCTGCTACTGTTGTACTGTGGAACAGTCTTACCCCTGATGTATTTCCCAAGGAATACAATATGCAGGCTTTTAAATCGAATTTCAACAAGTTTCTTCTTTCCCATACAACTACCCATATGCGGTACTAAAGTATTATAGGTTGATTAGCTAACCTCTCGTGTATGGGCCCAACATATAAAAAAAAAAAATAGGATAATAAAAGACAATGTTAGAAGAATATGCTCGCTACAGGCTTTTTTGCTACGATCCTCTCAAATAGAGGGGTGTGGTGTGTAACTTCCTACATGCTTGTACAGGTGTTAGGACTAATTGCCAAAAACATCAAAATACGTTCATTCCTAGCTCTGAATGGAACGTTGGTAGCTTCGAAGATGTATCAGTGAATTACCAAAGGGATACGTATCGAAGGTTAGGCTTCGACGTATATTTGTAAAGTTTGCATCAGCGTTATGCGCACTATAAACGTGTGCATGCTGTTAATGTGTGCTAGTTATCGCCTTAGCCTTAGGGCACTCTAACGCGAAGAACTTAAAATAAAAATGATTAGTATGCAACCGTTTTAAAAGAATTTATTTAGTAGACAAATATTTTATAAATGTCTAAACACGGGTATCGCGTGTAGAAAATGAAGAAGTTATTAAGAACTGCGATATATTTAATAGAATGTATGGCAACATGAATATCACTAAAGGTCGTCAGAAGATTCGGTAAGCTATAATGAAGAAAGTTATTTTATGCAACGTGACTTGTTCTCAAGATTCATACTTGAATGTAGTTGCTGATAATTTCTTCGTTATCCTTGAGGATGATCATAACACTTTGAATGAAATATGTGGGAGTTCGTTAATAAATTCTATATGTTTCAACATGTTCTCCGCATAAATATTAAATTACTTCCCGTACACGTGTTCTCCTGTTTACTGTTCGTTCTTTTTCATTCCTTATCCGAAGTTTCATTTATTTATTTAATTATCAGTATGAAGTTTGCTCCCTTTTCTTCCCCATCCATATTGGGGAGAGTAGAGTTCCCCTCATGGGGGGGTAAAGTATTTATGACCTGTAGATCCGTGTGTGTTCACGGCAGCGGTTGGGCTGTTCTGGGGACAGGCAAACCTGTACAGGCAAACGAAACACACGAGTTTCCGGGTGATAAAAACCCTTCCTTCGTATGAGACCGGCTACCTCACCTATTTTCAAAAGAGACCAGATAAAGTTTCCTCATAGACAGGAATCGAGCTCAGGTCTTTCCGACCAAAGAGCTTCTTCTATAACGACTGAGCTACTGACTCTCTTCCGAAGTTTCTTAATAAACCAAACTAAACTCACTCATCCATGGATCCTTCTCTGAAAAATACATAAAAAGGAGTGCCTTATTCTGTTTACTTCAGGTATTTAAATCAACGAGGATATCAACTATCAGAAAATCAGTTACCAAAATGACGAATTCTGAGTACCTTAATCTAGTTATTAACAAAGCAGTTTTCATAATCATGCACCACTCAAGATTTCTTTACAAAACATGCTTTAAATGCATTCGCCATTGTCTTGGATCATTTCAGCATTGAATACTCAATTGTTATATTAACATTTTTTTTTTAATTTGGGATAACAGTGCCTCTTTCTCTTGTCCAAAAATAAATGTGACATTCATAAGTTTTAATTTTCTAACTTACATACTTTTTTTGGAAAACTTTTATATAGGGTGTAACATAGTTTTCATAGTTTTACTTTTCTAGCTAGGAAGTCTAATAACCATTTCGGACAAGAAAAGGATAAGAATTTCTATTATGGTTCAGAACCGTTTTAACTTTTTGAGATTGAGTGGGCAGTTCAGTCTTCACCGATAGCGAATCAGAGATAGCTGGCGAATTGCTATCACTGATTGTAATTTGCATCACAGAGAATTAAATGTGACGCAATCTAGTGGTCCCTAACTCTAACACAATATGCTGTTGTCTGAGATTGTGTAGAATCTACTGTTGACATTCTTGAGTTTAGTGGACGAAAATCCTAGATTTTGAGAGAGAGAGAGAGAGAGAGAAACGCTTGCCAGTGCCAGAAATGGGATTAACACGGTAACTGGCCGAAAAAAGGCTTAGAAAAAGGTCCTCTAGTCGGCAACTAGATTAGAACTTAAATCTTTCTTCGGACAGCCTTGCGGGAGAAATTATTCGTTACTACAAAAATACTGAAAACTTTTATCACCACCCCTAACTCTCCAACTTCGTATATTATCTGGAGTAAAGTGCTATCAATCTGATTCACGGCATGTTATCCTGTTTATCCAAAACTTTGTTGAGACGGAATTACGCTTGATCGCTTTCATCGTCTACTCGCCGTTATAGCTTGATGCAATGAGGCATTTCTCGTCTGTTTGTACACCATCTGTTAAAGCAATATTTCACCATTCATTTTAATCTGAAATGAAACTTGGAATAATAAATAATACTCTGTCCGTCTCTTTATTACTCATTAGAAGTTGATTTATGTAGCGTTTCCTATATGAATATCTGATATGAATGTGAAAACAATATCGTTATTTCACATTCCAATCAGATATTCATATAGCAAACTCTACATAAACCACCTTCTAATGAGTAATGAAGAAACAGAGAGAGTATTATTTATTATTTCCAGCGAAATTTTAGAGCAAAATGAATGGTGAAATATTTGCTTTAACAGATGGTGTACAAACAGACGAGAAATGCCTCATTGCATCAAGCTATAACGACGAGGAGACGATGAAAGCGATCAAGTGGAATTCCGTCACAACAAAGTTTTGGATGAACAGGATAACCGCACGTGGAAAGTAGAAATAAAAGCACAGAAGCGTAAAACAAAACTCGAATAAACAGAACTTGGGAAAGCGTTATTTCCAATATTACAAAGAAATATTCGCAAGTTTACTTACAGAGCATTTTGAACACATTTCCTTGGCTCCCTGAATAGATAAGGTGAGGCAAAATTCTGCATGTACGTTCTGTAAAAAGTCGAAATGTATTAAAGGTTGTTTGGATGGTTAAATATTTCAATTTTTTTATCAATAGGAAGGAAACAAAGATCGACCTGTACGTGATATTTGAAAGTAACTCACACATATAGAGATAATAAACTAAAGATAATAAACTTATAATTTGTAAGTTGATTTGATAATCCTTTCTTTATAAAGTGGTATTACCACAGGTTGCTCACGTTCTGTTGGAAAAACTCCGAAAATCAGCCGAAAATGAACATAGCCACCAAAGAATTGTCAAATATTTCTGGTTCCCTGGTATAATTAGTCACGCACACAATATTTCGGAAATTGCCCTTTAAAACCCAGTTATTATACCTCAAAATCAGAAAATTTTATTAGAGATAATAAACTAAAGGGATCGAAAAATCAAAACTTTAATAATGACGTATTACGAGGCAATAGGAAGCAGTTCGTGCATTAGCAGCTGTTTAGCTTTTCTGATTTTGAGGTGTAATAACTGGGTTTTAAGGGAAATTTCAGAAATATTGTGTGTGTGACTGCTTGTATCAGGGAACCAGAAATATATGACGGATTCTTTGGTGGCTATGTTCATTTTGGGCTGATTTTCGGAGTTTTTCCAACAGAATGTGAGAAAGCTGTGCTAATACCACTTTATAAAGAAAGGCTTATCAAATCAACTTACAAATTATAGGCTAATCTCACTACTTCAGTTTACTTCAGAATATTAGGGATATAAGTAAATAATAGATTAGTAATTTTTTTTAGAAAACAAACTGTTTTCTAAGAACCAGTCTGGATTTGGACAGAAACCGAGTGCTGACCTTCACTCAATTGCTTTACTGATCACAATCTTTACGCATTGACTTTATTAGGTTTATTCGATCTCGCGAAAGCATTTGAAAGAGTATCAGATGATATTTTATTAAACAAATCCTGGATGCTATTGAAATTAGAGAATACGTATTCATGCTTGGTTTAAAAGGTGGTTAATTTCTAATTCACACGCATTATAAAAATCAAAAAAACATTCATATTTCCAGTATATTTTACATCAACGAATTCTGTGATCGTCTTGGTTTGATTTTTATTTTAATGTCAAAAATCCATTAAAGTTTCATACTATGCCAGGATTTCTGCAGTGCAGATTGTAATCGGTAAAGAAGAAAACATAAACATCCAATACATTTGCAGAATCCCAATCAGTAGTGTCTTAGCTACAGACCGGATACGCTGACCACACGCCCATCCAGGCCGGCTGTGATGAACATTTAAGAAATATTGTGAACAATTTGCTGATGATAGCGCGTTCATAAATTCTGTACCTCAATTCCGAAACATCGTCAAGGCAAACCTGAAAAGTTCGTGATACTGGTTCCATGCGAATAAATTACCCTCCTTCTGAAAGAATAAAATTTATCATTTTTAAATTCAGAAATGCACATGTAAGCTGAACCAATTTTTCAATCGTATAGCTATATGTAACTGGAATTATAAAAGAAATCTAAGTCGTAAATGCATAGGGATAGAAAACGTGAATACTGTAACCAGAGCCGGCTGAAGCGAGCATGCAGAGGATGCGGTGCATGCGGACGCCACTACGAAGGCAGCGCCGTCGCTGAGGCAACATTCATAAGTTCATTTTTAAGAAAAAATTTTTATCATGAAAACAAAAAATTCTTAGAGTGATCAATATTAAAATTAATAAGGCCGGATACACCGAATAAAAATAAAAAAAAAAGTATATATTGCCGCGTCTTTGATCAGCCGGCTGTTTACAATTTTGCAGCGAGAACAGGCTAAATGCTTACCTACAGAATATTGTGTCTAGTGCAGTCTATCTAAAGTGAAAAGATGAACGGTTTTTATGTGCAGAAACGAATTTTCGTACAAAACATTTGTTGCTAGTTAACCAGTCATATGGTTCGCATCTCAGTAGGCTACTGACAGTAGCGCAGTGCGGACTATTATTTCGTCTCTGTGTCGTGTTGTGTAATAATTTCTTGTGGGTATAAAGTAGAAGTGGAATAAAAAATTAAAAAATAAAGTTATCCATTGCACAAAATCGTAAGCGTCATGCTGCGAAAGAAGCAGATGTTAAGAAACAAACTGGGGCTCTTAATAAATTTCTTAAAATATTAAAATATTCTGATGAAGATTGTAATCAACTCGATACATCAGAAATTAGAGTTGAAGAACCGTGCATATCATCCAGTTTGCATGAAAGTACTATTGCAACTATTGAAAAACATAAGACGCATAATTTAAATGAAAACAGTTAGGAGAAGATTTAGCTGTAGTTGACCACGAAACTAACACATTGTTAGTCTCTGTAAATTTAGAAGATCCAGGTGAATGGGGAAATATTGATGAAAAATTACGAATTGTTTTAATTGAAATGGGGCCTGTTCAAAAGAAAAATATAATATATCCCAGAGATACATATGGTCATAAATTTGGCGACACGTATTATAATAGAAAAATGGAAAACGGGGAGCTTGTACCAAGAACATGGCTCATTTATACCGTAACTTTAAATTCTGTTTTTTGTTTCGTCGCAAAGCTTTCGCTCCTACCGAATCATGTGGTCTTATAGAAGGTTATAACGATTGGAGAAATGTAAGTACAACTTTGCATAGACATGAGACTAGTTTAACTCACATGAAAAATTTCTTAAAATGGAAGGAACTTGATAAAAATTTAAAAAACAAAACTACTATTGATTTCCGGACTCAATGGAAAAGAAACAAACAGTGGACGAGTGTTTAGAACGCTTGATTTAAATTACAAAATTCCTTGGTAGCCAAAATTTAGCTTTTCGCGGATAATCTGATAAATTATATGAAAGGAATAACGGCAATTTTTTAAACTTTGTCGAGCTGTTTGCGAAGTTTGATCGCGTTATGGAAAATCATGTTGAAAGGTCACTACAAAGAAACAATAGAGTACACTGTTTGAGTAAAGACAGTCAAAATGAAATATTGGAAACTTTAAGTAACGCAATCAGAGACACAATTTTATTATCAATTCGAAAATCTAAATATTATTCCATAATTTTAGACTGCACACCTGATGCAAGTAAAACAGAACAAATGACCATTATTATTCGCTTTGTTTCCTGTGACAATGGAATTGTCAAGATCAGGGAAAACGTTTTTTTGCAGATATATCAGATTCCACAGGACGTGGTTTATGTGCAACAATAGTGGAACAACTGGAAAAATGGAACATTCCCATTGAAGACATGCGAGGTCAAGGATATGACAATGGGGCAAGTATGAAAGGGAAAAAATATGGGCTCCAAAATATGCTTTTAAACAAAAATCCTCGACCTTTTTACGTGGATGTGCTGCTCATACTCTAAATTTAATCATTAACGATGCAGCCAAAGTGAATGCAGATACAATTAGTTTCTTTGCAGTTATTCAAGAAATATACAATTTCTTTTCATTCTCTTACAAACGTTGGGCAATCCTTTTAAAGTTCGAAAAAAATTAACATTGAAACAGCAATCAGAAACGCGATAGGAAAGTAAAATTAATGCAATCCGCCTTCTATGATATCAGTTACGAGAAATTTACGCACTTTTTGAAATTTTAAATAATGAAAATTTTAATAAAGAAACTCAGCATGAAGCACAAACATTATGTGCTAAAATAAAGGACTACAAATTTATTTGCTCTCTTATAATCTTATAAGAAGACACGACAATTTGACTACGAGCATCATGACGAAACGCCACAATCGCCAGAAGATAAATTTAGTGTGAATGTGTTTTATACACTTCTAGAGTTGCAATGTGTTCGTTAATAGAACGTTTTGAACAACTTAAAACATATTATGATAATTTCAATTTCTTGTATAGATTACTACAAATTAATAACGAAGATTTACGAAAAAAATGTGACGATTTAGAGATTCTCTTGAAGGACGCGACAATAAAGACGTAAATGCAATTTAGGTCTTTAAATTAAATAATAAAATAAAGATGTTATGTGCTTTCCGGGATATTTTTTGGAAGGATAATTTAAATATTCAAAACACTTTCGATAGTCTTAATTTTATTGTGTTCAATAATTTATCTTTCCCTAACTTTTCAATTACTTTAAGAATACTATTAACCTTACCTGTTAGTGTAGCGAGCGGTGAACGTTCCTTTTCCAAGTTGAAATTGATTAAAATCTACCTAAGAACAAGTATGTAACAAAAAAAAGGCTTGTTAGTTTGGCGGTAATAGCTAATGAAAATTATGTATGTGCGGAATTAGACATTAAGACCATTATTTCTAATTTTGTGAATATGAAATCAAAAACTCTTAAATTTTAATTTAAAAAATTTCAAGTATATTTATGTAATTTAATTTATTTTCTGTTATTTCGTAAATATGTTATTTTTTGAATACTTATTAAATATTAAATGTTCTAATTATTTCTGAATTCTATTCTTATTTTCTCATTTATCTTGAGATTCTTTTATTTTCCTAAAAGATAATTCCACTTATAAAAATTATTAAAAGCTTTTTACAAGTTACTAAGAATTTAGTAATTTGTAAAATGCAAGACGTTTTTAAAATTTAGTCCAAATAAATTTTAACTTAAATTAAAATTCATTTTAATTTTGTTAGCGATTTTGGTCGGTGAGAAGGCCCGAATATAATCCCTGTATCATTATATTCAACGATTAAAGTGAATTGGCTTTATCAAAATTTGCATTAACTTTTAAGAATTTTTTGAATATTCGGGTTTTTAACGATTATCCTGCCTAGTCAACACCCCCGGTTCGTTACATTTAGCGAACGAACGTGTGGCTGTTCTGTCAAAATTTATTTAAGAAATTTCAAATAATTTAAATTTTTATTATAGTCAAAGAACCACACAAGCCCAGATCTTAAGAGGGGCGCTTTTATGGACATTGCATGCAGGCGACAAAGACTCTAGCATCGGCTCTGACTGTAACTTTAATGTTTACAATGTTAAAAACATTATATTCCGCCTTGCATACAGACTGTTACTGTGGTTTACTACGCTGCGAATGAACATATCATAACACGCTGATACCATGAGCCTCTTTACAAAATAATTTAATACGCTTTTTAACCAACAGGAAATATAGAAAAATTATAAAGTAAGATAAATATATCATACTAAGTATGTTAGACAATATACATCTAAATACTACTCAGGCAAATATATATTTACAGTATACTACTCTTCCTAAAGTGGGATAATCGGTACAAAAGCTTATAAAAGATACTCCTGCAGATAACAGAGCTTAAAATATTTAATTCCAAAAGCACAAAAAGAAATAATACACAAACACTGTGTATACTTGGCTTCAAATCCCTGTAGTGGTTTATCGCTCTTAATAACTCTCTCCCCTTAACGTGAAAGAAAAGATCCTCTTGTTTATTTATGTTGCGAAGGCAGAATAACATTTAATCAAAGCGATGTGAAGAGCTTGTAGTTCGATTTAAATAGGTTGTCAGTATGGGTAACAGTTAATTGGAGAGCGTAATGCCGAGAAAAGTTTTGTGTTTTGGGATAAACAGATTACAAGCCGTGAATCACATTGATGGCACTTTATACCAGATAACACACAATGTTGGAGAGTTAGGGGTGGTGATAACCAGAGAGGTAAAGTGTAGCGGACATACTGCTGTGATTGCTAAGGGAGCCCATTAGATTAATTGGCTATTAAAGAACATATTAACAACTGGAGAAAATGATCCGTTATTCCTCTTTCCTAGGCTTTTATATGTCCACATCCGGATTACTGTGTTGAGGTCTGGTCCCCTGAGTTTCCTGTGTATAAGGATGCAGTGGAGAAGATTCAGAGGCGAGTGACCAAAATGGTGAGTGTCCTGTGAAATGTCCCCTATTAGTATAGATAGAAGGTGTGTAAATTAAAGAAGCTCGTTGATAGCAGAAATTGGGGAGATATGATAATACATTGAAGTTGCCTAAAGGGATTTATTGGATAGATTCATGGGAAATGCACTTGGCTAGAGGGACCAGAATTCAGAATCATCCATGGGATTTGAATAAGGAGGGGTTAATAGTGATGTGAAGACTAGATGTTTTGTTTGGGGAGTTAGAAATGGGTGGATAGGATTGCCAGAGTCAGTTTTGAGTGCTTTTCCTGTTAATTGGATCAAGGGGGAATTAGTAAACATTGTGTGGATAGATTGGTATTCCCGCGATGAATCTTTGGATTTCATGAAGCTGCCAGTATAATAATAATAATAATAATAATAATAATAATAATAATAATAATAATAATAATAATAATAATAATAATAATAATACGAAAGGAGACCAACATGAACTCTTACAGAAAACTGATTACAACATGAACTCTTACAGAAAACTGATTACAGAATATTCAAACTTTTATAAGAATATTGAAATTTCTTTAGAATAAGAGTGAATAAAATGAGAACTTATTGAATGAAAAATAATCAATTAGATATTTTTTTTGTTCGCCGTGCATCGCCTCTATAATCGTCTTGCAAAATATTTGTGCACTGCTTTATTATCACTTTGTTTCATGAAGTGAAACGAAACATAGTAGACTAATAAATATAACTCCAACTGGGGTGAATTAACCATGACATTCGTGGTAGGTAAAGGTCCCAGAATTGCTAGATGTTGTTGTTGGATAACGAGTTTAAAAAAAGAATAAAGAACTTTATCGTGGCGATGAGAAAAAAATGAGATGAAGTCTTCTCAAATTAATGAGACAAACAACCGCAGTTTTTGTAGAAGTCGACCTTTGAATCTCTCTCTCCTTCTTGAACTTTCTCTCTATCTATCTTTCTGTTTAGTTAGCATAAGCATCGTTATTACAACGACTTACTTCACCTGTTGGTTTAGACAGAACTCGCTCATGTGACCAGGATTTATCGAGTTAGTGCTTAGTTTTCGGTTGAATTTCTGGTTGCTGTAACTGGATGTCATTTTCTCGTTTAGACTGTCTTCTAAAATCGAGACGTCGCTAGTCTACGTTTAATAAAATGTCTATTGGCACATTTAATAAGCAAATATTTTCATCTGGTCATATTTCCCAAACACCTGTGTGATAGAGTTTCATTTTGCAGTTGTATGGAACACAGGTAATAAGGTAGACATCGGCGTAAACGAAGATAATATGGCAATATGTAGCAGTCATCATCATCATCATCATCATCATCATCACGCTTATCAATGATTTAGGCCTAACATAGCCTGTTCCGATCTTAGAAGTCATCGTTGAATCGTTTAAGAGGACGTCCTGGTTTTCGTTTTCCTAATTGCTTTTTTTAAAGGCCATAGTTTTTGATTTTTCCGTTGATATTATCATACCATAATCTTTGGATATCTCATTTAGATTTAAAATAGCTTTCTGTAAATTATCTTCAGAATTTGTAATTATTATTTGGTCGTCTGCAAAGAGGAGAGTGTTTAAGTTTACTGTAGGAGAAAGTTTAATTCCTTGATATAAATTCTTATTCCATTTTATTATTATTTCATTTAAGTAGATATTAAAAAGAGTTGCAGAGAGGGGACATCCCTGTCGGACCCCTTGGTTTATCAATCTCGTATATGATAGCACGTGATTTAATCTTATTTGTATTTGATTATTTTCATATATACTTGTGACAGATTTTAGGATATTATTTGGTATTTTTCTTTCTTTTAATATGCTAAATACTGTTTCTTTTAATTTTGTTAAATGCTTTTTCAAAGTCACTAAATGCAATATGTGTTTCTAGATTGTATTCTCTTCTTTTCTCTATTATTAATTTTAGGCAAAAGGCCGGGTCTACATGATCGTCCTTTTCTAAATCCATTCTGTACTTAAATATAAAGAGCCAACAGGCTTCATTTCGGCGATATTTCTAAAATAAGCTTTTCGGAATATTTCATTAGTTTGCTATTTAAGATTCTGCTATATATTCCAGTAAACAGGAAATTAGTTATACTGATACCTCTATAGTTTTTAGGGTCATCTCTATTACCTTTTTTAAAGATAAGAATAACAATTGCTTTTTTCTATTCTATTGGTGGGGGAGGGGGATACCAGTTGAATAAATTTTATTTAAAAATAATAAGAGTCTTTCTTTGAATCTTGTTCCTGCGTATTTATATAGTTCTGAACCTGGCTTATCTTCTCCAGGTGATTTTCCATTTTGTTTCTTTCAGGCTGATTTCTAATTCTTCTTTAGAAATCTTTTTTTTTTCATTTCCTTTATTTCCTTTTCATTTTCGTTAATTGGTGCCAGTTGTCTTTTTGAAAATACTTGTACAATTCTGTGTAGTGTTTAATTTTATGTTTTCTTTGGTATCTGCATTTAAGTGTTTCAAAATCTTATATACATTGGGTCTTATTTTATATAAATCATGTTCTAAATTAGAAACAAATTTGTTCCATGATTCTCTGTCTTTTTCTGATTTCTCTTTTAGCTATGGCTCTTATTCTTTTATATTCTATTTCATCTTCTAATCTTTTACTGCTTAACCATTTCTGATAGGCTTCTTTTTTCTTTTTGATTATTTATTTGATCGTATCATCCCAGATCTCCAGTCGTTTCCTTTCATTGAATTTTTTGGTCTTTCAGTTGCTGCTGCATTTAGTATCGTTTTTATATTAAGCCATTCTACATCTATTTCTTCATTTTGTTTATTTTATCTATATATATACAGTATATATTATTATTATTGTATATAATGTACATATAATGTAATACATGATAAGAGAAGAAAGTATATTTTGTTGTTGTTTTTTTGCTTTTCAGAAAGTAGACTTTTTCAACTCGTATACATGAAAATAGGCCCTAGAAAGTACACAATTAATAAAACTACTGTTAGTAGGATGATGTGTGGGTAATCCGCTTTGTAGATGGCGGAGTAAGTAATTTAGACGATGGGTTGTGGTGTGTGTGTGTGTGTGTGTGTGTGTGTGTGCGTGTGATTCTCTCTCGTAGTGATTCCTTGAACACCGTTTATGTGGTTAGTGATAATAATAAGAATCATAGAAAATAACTAAAAGATAATATAAAATTATACTTTTTTATTGTTTCGAGAAAAATTGACAAACATTTTTCGTAAAACAGTTCAACTAATGAAAATCCTATAATAGGTACAAAAATAATAATAATATTAATTTTGTTATATTTTAATTTTTACGGTATAATACGTTTTTTATCGTCATTGTATATTCAGGGTATTTACAAATGTAAAACTCAAATATTATTATTGCATTTTCTATTCATTCCAAGGATTCACCGAAAATTCTAATCAATAATTTTGTATAAACATACATAAATGACAATAATAATTTTTCCAATACATGAATTGCAAAATGATATTTATTACTTTTGCAATAAGTGAGAATTTTCGTAACAAAAATTCTACGCGAAGTACAATGCAGTTGCATACATCCTGAAAGCTTGTGCTAAATATTCCAGGGGAAGAAGGTTGTTCATCCATTGCATACTAATTTGTTGCCATTATTCGCAGTTATTCCGATATATACCGCAGCACAGAGAAGCACGCACGCACACACGCACACACAGACGCGCGCGCGCGCGCTCGTACGCGAACGCAATAACTAGGAATTTAAGGATGCACGGCTAATCTGGAAGCCACGTAGTATAATGTTTTGAATTCATTCTGCAGATTGTACAGCGTGAGTGTTTTTTCTTTCATAGCGCAACCATCGGAATCGATTCAGAATAATGTAATTTACTAAGTGTTTGTATTCAAATGGCTGTGTTTATCGTATCTTCAATATAAAAATTCCGGGTGGCTTTCCCTTAATGATTTTTGTATTTACATGCTGTATTGTCTGATGACTTGTAATTATTATTATTATTATTATTATTATTATAAAATTTCCATGGAGTGAAAGACTCATCGTGCAAGGTCCACTGTTATGCACCCATTTTATCATACCGCGCCTTAAATATATTCACTTCTTTGAGCTCACCACACTCTCGGGGAATGCATTCCAATCACTCACCCCTCTTTAAGCAAAAAACCTCACTGCTCCTCACTCCCTTTCTCACACCCTCCTAATACAGCTCCCAGGGATGACCTTTTGTTCTGCTGCTATCTTCACCCATTCTGTGCAAAACCTCACCGACATTAATCTGGTAATAACCTCTTAACAGCTTATATGCCTCGATCATATCCCCGCTCCTCCTTCTATCCACCAATTTCTGCAAATTGCATTTTTTCAATCTGTCTTCATACTCTAAATTCCAGAGACCAGAAACCACCTTAGTCAGTCGTCTCTGAACGTTTTTCAACGCATCTTCATCTTTTTGAAAACCAGGTGACGAGATCTGTGCACAGTAATTCATATATGGCCTGATCAAAGCCTTATACATAGGAACCATAACATCCTTACTAGAAGTCAGTGTCCTCCGCATGATCCCCATTATCTGGTGTGTTGTAT
>NW_028328218.1:0-10000 GCF_054136105.1 Typopeltis vanoorti
GAAATGTCTAGGAAGACAGCTCCAGTGTGTTGATTCCAATTGAATCCCGTGGTGATGTATTCTACCAGTCTATGGATTTGATGGGTGGTGCTGTGATTTTGACGGAAGCCAAATTATTCTTCTGGAATGATATTTAGTTGGTTGACATGATCTTGGAGTCTGATGAGGATGATTTTCTCAGCTATTTTCCCTAAATTGGATAGCAGGCTGATGGGATGGTAATTTTCAGGTAGGTGTGGGTCTTTGCCTGGTTTGTGAATTGGGATGATGTCAGCTATTTTCCATGACTGGGGGAAGTGCTGCCATTTGAGGATGGAGTTTATGATGTTTGTCAGATGTGCTATGGCTTTGGGTGGTAGTGCCTTGATGACGTGGTTAGAGATGCCGTCAGGACCTGGGGCTTTTTTGATCTTGAGATCGTTGATGATGCCGATTATTTCGGTAGGTGAGGTAGGCATTATGGGACTTGGATTGACATCGGGACGATTTACTGTGAACCTGACTTTACGGTGGATCTTGTATACGTGGCTGATATTTAGGTTCTGATATGCAGGACTGCATTGTTTCTCTAGGTTTCTTGCTATGGCTTCGGCTTTGTCAGCATCTGTGTATGCAAGGTGCTGTTCTGCTTGCAGAGTGGGGAGGGATTTGCGCTTGTTCCTGAGGTTGTTTAGGAATTTCTATATAGAATAATCTCCTGTGGAGATGAATGTGAGCTTGTTGACCCATTGTTGGTTCCTATGGTTCTGGAGAGCTTCTTGGACAGATTTGTTTAATCTGTTGAGGGCTGTTTTGTTCTGGGGGAGCACGAGTGTTGTGATATCTTTTTCTTTGTCTGTTTTTTTTCCCTTATTAAGTCCATGATTTCTTCCGGGAGACGATTTTGTTTGTGGGTAATCGTGGATACTGTGGCTGCTGTTATGGCTTTATTGATTTGATTGGTGAGGTTCTTTATTGCCGTGTCTATTTCTTCCTTGGCTTTTATATGGGGAACCGGACCGATGTGTTCTGCTAGCACTTTCTTAAGTTTCTCCCAGATGATGGAGGTTTGGGGGGAGGTGACTTATCTTTGTTCCCTAAGTGAAGTAGGATTGGGTTGTGGTCTGATGATAATTCGTTCAGTGCTTGAATGCTGTGCTAGTATTTGATGTTGTGTAGAATGGCGATGTCTAGGATGTCGGCTGTGCCAGTTGGGCTGTGGTGGGTTGGTTCAGTGGGTCCTGTTACGACAGCGTTGTTTAATCCTGTGGAGCTGAAGAGGATACGGCCATTTTTATTTGTGGTTCTGCAGTTCCAGGAGGTATGTTTGGAGTTTAAGTCCCCAGCGACGATGATGGATTCATTTGTGCCTAGTACAGCAACCAAGTCAGAACATAGCAGGGTCTTAGCAGGGGAGTTGTAGGCAGCGTAGATTTTAAGTCTTCCAGTTGAATTTGTGTGGACTTCGGCACCGGTGAGTTCTAGGTTGGCGGTTGGGGTGGGGTGAGTATTCCATTGTGCCTGATGCAGTTCCTGATAAATATGGCTGTACCACCACCTCTGTAGTCCAGTCGGTCGTTTCTATATAGTGTGTAGCCTCTCAATTTTGGATTGTCTGCAGGTCTTAGATGAGTTTCATTAATTAGGATGGCGTCAGGGTTGTATCTGTGAGAGAATTCTTGAAGTTCCAGAGTCTTGTTTTTTAGGCCATTGGCGTTCCAAGCGTCGATCTGTAGTGAGTCTGGGAGTTATCTAGTTTTATTCATTAACAAGTATTGATAATATGGTTTGGGTTTCTTTTAGAAATCATTTTGTGGAGTTTGGTGAAGGGTTTGACTTACTGAAGTCTTGAAGCATGTTGGCCAATGAGGCTGTGATGACTGTTTTCATGTTTGGAAGAATTTGGTCCTGCTAGATATATTTGGATGAGCTGGCTATTTCGACGGTGGCTTTCCAGACTGTTGGTATTTTCCACTTGTGAGAGCTGGAATTTTGTTGTCTTTTGTTGGGTGACAGGCAACTGGGGAGCCGTCAACTCTGGTGCCTGTGGGCAGGGTTGAGAGATCTGTTTCCTTTTGTTGTCTGTTTTATTCTTAGGGTAGTGACTGCAGCCTCTGTAGTTTGCCGGGTGCGGGCCCCCATAGTTCGCGCATTTGGCTGGTGAGGTCCTGGGTTTTGAGCAGATTGCTGTGGGGTGGTTTTGCCCACATTTGAGGCATTTGTAGTCTGCTCTGCAGAGTTTCTGTGCGTGTCCATACTTCTGACATCTGTAGCACTGGCCTGACGAGGCTCTTTTTCTTAGTGGTTCTGTTGTGATTTTCAGACCACAGATCGTTGTTAAGTTGTAGATGTTCTTGTGTGTGTTGGGTATCTCAACGAGTACTAGGGGCATTGGACTCTTGTCAGCCCGTAGCATTCTGCTAACTTTGACAGGTGGGAGATCGTGGAGGCAGAGGTCTTCAGTAATTTCATCTGTGCAGATGTTTTTCGTTACTCCCTTGAGTACAACTTTTAGGTTTTTCTCCGATTTCAGTGAGTAAGTATGATATTCAATATTTGACTCGTCCATGGTTTTTGTGAGGAGTCTGTAGTCGCCTACTGTGGTAGGTTGGATTTTAACTCCGTCGTCTACGTTTTTTGCCCATGAATAGGCAATTTTGTGGTTTTGCATAATAGGCCTAAGGGCCGTCTAACGTTCTTTTTCCTGTAGAACAATGGGGTAACTTTTTCATTGTGGGTGTGGGGAGGTCAGTGTTGGGGGTATCGTCTTCCATCCCCTCGTTTATCTGAGTCTCCGCTGTTTTACGTTTTTTCCGTGCATGGGTTTCTGTATCATGTTTTGGAGTGGGAGCAGAGATTATCAGGTTCATCGTCCCTTCTTCCCCTGATGTTGAGTTGTCCCCTTCTGTGGAGTCGTCTGTCACTGAATATAGGTTTAGAAACCCTGGCCATTCTCCCTCAAATTTCTTCAACAGTTTTTTGAGGAGGTCGAGCGCTGAGGCTCGGCTATTGCTGTTACCCTCTTGCCATGATCAGAGATTTAATAGCTCAATAACACCTTATCCCTACACTGTCCTCTACAGATAGAGATAACGGGGAAGATGAAAAGCATTCTTGCTTTGCCCCTTTAAGCCAGTCCTTATAAAGATAAGGACTGTTGTGTGCTTCTCTGATATGCAAATGGTTTGTCTCTGTCTTTTGGTTCTGGTTCTTGGAATTTTAATTCTAAATTCATGCACTGTACAAAAGGTGTTAACGAAATTTCATTTTGTTTTCTACGTAGCTGTTAGCAAGGTAACAAGGATTTTGAATAGAGCAATTTCGAACAGAGAACTTCTAGAGGAAGATAAGTTAGCTAGAAGATAAGTTGAGCCTCTTACATTAATATATTAATGTATAAGTGATTAATAAGATTGATCTACTACAATCGAGTGTGAAGGAGTATTGAATAAAATTATTTACGTGTTGGGTCACTGTAGACTGTCGAATGTAAAGATGTGTGTTGACGTGTGGTTTGAATGCATTTTTAAAAATGTATGTTGATTGTTGTATTGTTCGTATATATTTTATTAGTTAACTGTTATATCAAACTTAAAGCAAATCGCAAAACTTGTTGCATGATTATTAATACGTCTTAGATCAAACTGCGTTCTTTCACTGATTTATCTGAGGGTTCTTTACAAATTATGTATAACAGAACTAACCTGAAAGAAAAACAAAGTTAGCCCTACCCGTTCAAATGCCTGTGTATCACACAGAGAATTTACGTCCTTTCCATATCTAGGAGGAATTTCTTCTCGTATCCCACCATCATTTAACGAATGAAATATTAGGGCTGCTTACAAACCAGTTTAGAAGCTGAGCTATTCCATGCGACCTGTAAAGTAACGAGAAATATGTCATTAAAATTTGATATTTAATATGACATTTATTAAGATTTTTTAAAAAGTTTCTGGCATTAAATGGCACGCTATCTTCGTATGAGACGAACTCCTCTTTCCATCCGTCAGTGGATTCAACAGGAACTTTACCACTCATGGCCCTTCAAAGTGTCCTTGGATTTCTTAACCGTAATTGGAGGACAAGCGCGGTTGCCCCTATGGCTCCAGGTATTCTTGTGTGTAAATTGCGTGTGTTCTACTGGCCGGTTTATCTGTTCTGAGGGAAGAAAATCCCGAGTTTCAGGGAGAAAAACTTTGTGCATCCGTACGAGACCAGCTAACTCACCTTTAGTCGAAAGAGTCCAGATAAAGGATTTACGGTATGGACTGGAATCGAACCCAGATCTTTCCGACCAAATACTTCGTCTATACCGACTGAGCTAACTCCTCTTTAGATAAAGAAAAAAAAAGCGGGGGGGTCTAATACGCAACATCTAGCATTGCATACTTGAAGGGATTCGAACATAGGTCTTTTCAACCAAAAGGCACCCCTAATACAATACTGATCTACACAGGATGAGTACGCAACTTTGTGAACGTTCTGAACAACGGAGTTCTTTTTGTTTGCGATAAAAATAGAAAAGCTTATTAGTATAATTATTGCAGTATAGCAGCTATAAACATCCTATTATAGAGAATTACGTTTCTTAAATCTATTATGCTATCAATATTATTATGTGAATAAATATTAAATATATTTATTTAATATTTATTTGAATATTTGAATATATTGTGAAATAT
Organism: Typopeltis vanoorti; assembly: GCF_054136105.1. Classification (NCBI taxonomy): domain Eukaryota; kingdom Metazoa; phylum Arthropoda; class Arachnida; order Uropygi; family Thelyphonidae; genus Typopeltis; species Typopeltis vanoorti. The sequence continues at coordinate 4,662 of NW_028328218.1, forward strand.
ATTCAAATATATAATTTTTCCCGAATGTCCGGGATTTAATTCAAAATCACTTCTCTCTGCACAGCTGGTTTCGGATCGAATAGGCGGACTGATAACAAGTCGATGGGGGGAAATTCAGTTTCTTCCCTTCGTAAAAAAACTTTTCTTGTAAATTCTTAGTCCTTATTTCGCCTTGAATGTGACCCCGCAATAAACATCCTCCTCGTCATACTTTTTCTGCCTTAACGTATAGATTCGATGGCTACTAATGACTATGTCAATTGGCTTCACACAAACCCACTTAATTCACTGTAGAGCATTTCGTCTTTTCTCCACGGCAAGGAATCGAAGTGCATTCACTTTCTGATCGATTTTGCTACTTCGAAAATGAAAAGTGATTTACTGGAGGGTTAAAAAACTGTAACGCCAACTTTTTTTAAGATCAAATTAATTGCCCTCGTGTTATCGTCTTTCAAGATTATCTCGCATTTAGTCTTGAATAATATAGCAACTCCTTATTTTCTCTCATAATGATTACGAAATCCCACTAAATAAGGAACGTTTTGGCTCCATTCAGTAATCCAGCGTTCATAGACAAGCATCGAATCATGACTATGAAAGATCTGTAGCGGTGTTTTTATTTACTCCTGTGTCAGATGACTAATTTGGACCAATAAGATTTGAGTTCGTGTTAACCCGACTGGAAATTAGTATTTCTGGAAAGGCCTCATTTAATTAAATGGACATTGCTAAAAAAACTTGAATCGTGCAGATATTTTCCCTGCAAGAACATAGTAAAGAGTTGAGGGTTGCACACATGTTGTCAAGAAAAAATAAAATTAAAAAAAAATGGAGCCCACATAAATTTACTGTTAAGCAATTGAGTAAAAAATAATTTTCATCGGTGTCGACTTATTTTTAAATAATCCTCTACTTGGTTCTTCATTCATGACTTTCCTCCTCCCTGTTTGTCTTTCAATACTAGCTGTAAACCACAGCAGTCTATTTTTATATCTAAATGAAAAGTGACACTTCAGTATAAGACATGCGCAACATCCGTTTGCACAGGCACAGAAATATTTGCGTGTTAGACCAAAGTGCTTGAGATCAGGAAAAATCCCATGAACAAAGCTTCGCCGTTTCAATTTATAAAACAAATATGTAAAACGAAATATGGCTTTTTGTAAGTCTAATTCAAAAATAATTTCATCTTTTGAAAAATATATTAAGAGTGCTCTGCTAAGATATCTTTTTTCTGACGCATGTTTAATAATAAAGAAACGCAGTGATATTTTAGTATAAAAGTATAGTTTATCTTGTTATTTATTAAAAATTATTTAATACAAATAAAAACCAATAAATTTATCTATTTATTGATTTAATTTAATATTTAATTTAAATTAAAATCTCAATTTTTAATATAATTTTAAAAACTAAACGAAATTGTTAAAACATTAAAAAAACTTAGAAAACACCCTTAATCTTTTATGATAATTAATATATTATTTGTCATTTAGCTGCTGGCGATTGATTCATTCAATCCAATACCCCTTGGAGGGTAATGAATGGCAATGCTATAGCCAATGAAGTTCTAACTGAGGCTCGGCTATTGCTGTTACCCTCCTGCCATGATCAGATCTTTAATAGCTCAATTTAATAGCTCAATAACACCTTATCCACACACTGTTCTCTACAGATAACGGGGAAGATGAAAAGCATTCTTGCTTCGTCCCTTTAAGCCAATCCTTATAAGGACTAAGGATAAGGATTATTGTTCAGTCTTTATAAGGATAAAATAAGGATTATTGTTCACTTCAGTGTGTAGAAGAGAAGCTTTGCGCCAGCTGTGCCGACAATGATGCATTTCTTTTGGGGACAATCAAAATCACAAAATTATCAACAACCATGTAAGAAGGATGAAGTAGATTTTCAACATTAATAGATTAAAAGTGTCTTTAACGGTGCAGTAAGAGATTTCTGCAAATCATGTAAAATGGTCATCCAACTATGAAAAACGAAGAAAGGTATAAAGTCATCTTGTCTGCTTATCATAACTCCACATGACAGAGAGAATGAAAAAATGCACAAGATATAATTATTGATAATGCAGACATTTTGTGTTAGGAAACAGTTATTAGAGAGATAAACTTGGAAAATAACCATTGCCCAATTTCTGGAAACCAGTTAAACATATTTTAAACTATTGTACGCTTGTTTTTACGAAATCTTGCTTAGTTCTCCGAAAGTAACCTTTTTATTTTCCTCTCAATCCTGGATAGTAAACTTTCTAGGATAATTTTCCTTGGATGATTGCGTAAAATTATAGTTCTATAGCTACATTTGGCACTGTTCTTGTTTTGAAGAAGATGAATCAGAATAGAGGTGCACCACTCATTAGGCTGTGATTCATTGTTCCATACATCCTGATAATTTTCCCATCTTCAAAGAATTAATAGCTGCTTCTACTTTGATTAAAATAGGCAGTCACTCCATTCAATGTTTTATTATTATTATTATTATGTCTTCAAAGTTTTGATCATTAAGACTACTGTCTTTCGATAACAGGTGTAATCCTGTCATTGCTGCACGATTTCATCCTTTCCTATCCAAAGTGTGCTATTTTACATCTTCAATTGACTACGTACTATTAGTAAAGGATTTTGTTAAGAGCATCAAAAGTAAGTGCCATTAATATAATATTTTTCTACCTTCGCTTCATTGAAGCCAAATAATATCACAGGTGATGGTATCCTGGTATCTTAATATAAAGTTCGAAAAAAGAAATAAGTAATTCTTCATTTTGAGATCTTTTAACGTACACTTTTAACGTACACAAACTGGATGTTTATCGCCGATGCCATCTTAATGGTTAATTTCTCAACCTTTGCATGTGAGTTTTCTAATTCCTTATCTGGTCCTTCACTAGCTGTCATTTTGAAAGATTTCACTTATTCAGATTCCCCTACTAAATGATTTCTCGAGTGCACTGTTCTTCCACTGATGCTTTTGCTCGTATTCATAAAGGACATTCACTCACTTCACCAAAAATTCCTAGTTTTGGGGGATGAGAGTACTCTCCACTCTTTCCTTTCATTTATGAACTTTCCATTGCTCATATGTCCCAAACTTCAAGTCTTCTCTAATCAGTGCCTTAAATACTGATCTCCTTGCCACATTTCAGTGGTGAGAGGCAAACTTGTCAACTTCAATATCGTATAAACACAAAATGTATTATTTCATGCAAGAAAGACTACACTAGACTTCTTCCACATTGACAATATTGAGATCTCCACAAGAGATCAGATATCACTTCATATCTGTAGCCGTTTCTAGTATAAGCACATCACACCCATGGGTTGCTCCGCCTTTAACCATGCAAGTGTGTTATTCTGATTATTACTTCTCATCTGTACCACTCATAACCTCTACAAATCCCTTATAATTCCCCCCCCCCCTACATGCACATGCGCTGTGGATACTAAAGCCGTTCTGTTTCTGCCATATGTCTCTTTTGCACGTCTTTTCATGAATGGTGTTCCGTAAAAACGGCTGTTACCTTGTGGAAAGAGGTACCTTTTTTACCTGAAGGGCAAATGTCACGTTGCCCTGCGTCTGAACTATGGAAACGTTGAAAAGAAAAGAAAATGCTTAATTCTGAAATCATTGTTACAATTCTTATTACAATCTCTGTAAATTATTTTCACGCTGTGAGCAGTACAATCGTTTCACATTTTCGGGTGGTGCATCTAACGTGTCCAATCTAAATTAACAGAGCCATGTCTTGTCAAATAAGACTATTGTGCATTAAAATCTGCTAGAAATTAATTCGGAGATGCGAAGTTCTTCTGTTCCAGTGTCAATCGTACCTGTATATTGCATATACATCCAATCGACATGGGTACGCCAGAATTTTTACTTTGTTAGTCTGCATTTTTTGAAATTCTTTATCTGAATTACAGACTCAAACAACACCGAATGTTAATATAACAAATTCCGTACGCTGTGACACAATTCAGGTATGGAAGAATTTAAAACCTTCCAAAATTTCCATACGCATTTTTCATATCATGAAGCTATAAGAGTATTGTTGATTATCTAAAATCTGATGGAAATACTAACGCGGACATCGAGTTTTATTTGTTTGTCAGACAGTCAGAAAATGGCCTGTAAGAATAACATACACTTCTATAACTAATATACGTAAAATAATAACAATCTGATTACTGATCACTTAAATCTAGTAGGGTTTTCAAAAGAAACTAAAAAACAAAACAAAGAAAAAACCAATTTGTAATAAATAAGAGAATGAACCATTAATAGAACATTAAACTGGGTGCTGTTAAGTGCAACATGGACGTCGATACGTCAATATGCGATTTCTGGGTTTGTTTCTCGGTGATTGGTGGGCTTACTGCTATCTGAGTGACTGTACGGTCCAGATAACAAGCCTTTAAATAGATGGGACAAAATTCTCTACTAAAAAGGCATTGAAGGCTATTAGGCTGTTATGAGCTGCGGTTGCGACCCCCCCCCCCCCCCAATGATTTTTCAAATGTGGCCAATCTGGTTTAGGTATGATTTTCAACAGTTATAATTCATTACAGTGATTTCGTTTCATAACTTGAACTTTAAAAAAACAAGAATTAGCATTTTAGAAATTCAGAATTTTTTCCACCTTTGGAGTGGCTCGTGAGTAACTTTAGATTTCAAATCTTTTAAGAGAGGAGCAATTATCTGTCTAAATACCACTGATGTATGGGAAAATCGTTCTATTTCCTAATTATCACTCTTTCAACGTGTCGGATTTCATGCATTTAATAACTTCTTCACGGTTTTCTTTGCATTGTAAAAGAGAATAAGTGTTCTCCCCTCTTTTGTTGCCATTTCTCAAAATGCGTAATGTGCTCTATTCTTTCTTTCTTCTATATACAATTGATTACGCCAAATTGCTTAATGGAGACGTCCGTGCGATTTTGCATGGAGACAGCAGACAACTTTCTTTGCTACATAATTTCTAGATTATTGTTGATACCGTCTTACTTAAGGATTTTTGGACTTAACAAAATTAATAAAATAAATTGATAAACGCTTTATATTGTATATAAAGTATTTATAAATATATAAATATAACAGAAAAAAATTAGATTAAAATGACGGTTTTATTTGTTTTAATATTACATCATTAAATTTCTTAGATCACTTTTATATATAAATCTCTCATTTGAATCATGGCGTTTTGGTGGAGAAAAGTCCTTTTTAGGACTTTCAGGGTAACAAATGGCAATGCTGTAGCCAATGAAGTTCTAACTGAGGTACGTCTATTGCCGTTACCTAGCCATGACTAGAGCTTTTAGCTCAAT